>NC_090371.1:284719111-285019111 GCF_036365525.1 Heterodontus francisci
GAGCCGACGAGAGAGAGAGAGAGAGAGAGCCAGAGACCAGAGGAGAGCCAGAGACAGAGAGAGCCAGAGAGAGAGAGAGAGCGAGAGAGAGAGAGAGAGAGCCAGAGAGAGAGAGAGAGAGCCAGAGAGAGAGAGAGCCAGAGACAGAGAGAGCCAGAGACAGAGAGAGCCAGAGACAGAGAGAGCAAGACGACAGAAGAGAGAGAGCCAGAGACAGAGAGAGCCAGAGAGAGAGAGAGCCAGAGACAGAGAGAGAGCCAGAGAGAGAGAGAGAGCCAGAGAGAGAGACGAGAGAGCCAGAGAGAGAGAGAGAGAGAGAGAGAGAGCCCAGAGAGAGAGAGAGCAGAGCAGAGAGAGAGAGAGAGAGCCAGAGAGAGAGAGAGAGCCAGAGACAGAGAGAGAGCCAGAGACAGAGAGCCAGAGCCAGAGACAGAGACAGAGACAGAGAGAGAGACAGAGAGAGAGACAGAGAGAGAGAGAGCCAGAGAGAGAGAGAGAGCCAGAGAGAGAGAGAGAGCCAGAGAGAGAGAGAGAGCCAGAGAGAGAGAGCCAGAGAGACAGAGCCAGAGAGAGAGAGAGAGACAGAGCCACGAGAGAGAGAGACAGAGACAGAGACAGAGAGACAGAGACAGAGACAGAGAGAGAGCCAGAGACAGAGACAGAGACAGAGACAGAGAGAGAGAGAGCCCAGAGAGAGAGAGAGAGCCAGAGAGAGAGAGAGAGCCAGAGAGAGAGAGAGAGCCAGAGAGAGAGAGCCAGAGAGAGAGAGCCAGAGAGACAGAGCCAGAGAGAGAGAGCCAGAGAGAGAGAGCCAGAGAGAGAGAGCCAGAGAGAGAGAGAGAGACAGAGCCAGAGAGAGAGAGACAGAGCCAGAGAGAGAGAGACAGAGACACAGAGAGAGAGAGAGAGAGACAGAGACAGAGACAGAGACAGAGAGAGAGAGAGAGAGAGACAGAGACAGAGACAGAGAGAGAGAGAGACAGAGAGACAGAGAGAGAGAGACAGAGAGAGAGAGCCAGAGAGACAGAGCCAGAGAGACAGAGCCAGAGAGACAGAGCCAGAGAGAGAGAGCCAGAGAGAGAGAGCCAGAGAGAGAGAGCCAGAGAGAGAGAGCCAGAGAGAGAGCCAGAGAGAGAGAGAGACAGAGCCAGAGAGAGAGAGACAGAGCCAGAGAGAGAGAGAGAGACAGAGCCAGAGAGAGAGAGAGAGAGCAGAGACAGAGCCAGAGAGAGACAGAGCGAGAGAGAGAGAGAGAGACGAGAGAGCAGAGAGAGAGAGACAGAGAGAGAGAGAGAGAGAGAGAGAGAAGAGAGACAGAGACAGAGAGACAGAGAGACAGAGAGAGAGCCAGAGAGACAGACTCACTTCCCGCACAAATCTTCATGATATTGCCGCAATCTAAAGCAAAATTACAAATCTAGTACTTTCCGAACATTTGAAAGGTGTCCTTCAATGTTCAGAAACTTACCACATCAAAGATGAAAAACAATCGCAATATTAGATCTTAAATACTTTCTTGCAGAAAGGCTGACTGTTCAAAAACAATAATCACATTTGTGTACATTAGGTAGACATAAACTGGCTGATTCTCATCTTGTTACATTTTTCAGGACTGTCAAGAAAATGAGGAACACGGCAGGTTCCAGGAATCAGAGCTTCTGCTCTCCATTCATGCACTATAAAAGGTAATTGACTGTAAACTGGTGAGACACAGGGTACATGGCACGCTAATAAATCAAAGTAAATGGATCAGAGTTGTTAGGTAATTAAGTCCATCATCTGGTCTGTAGTCCCACTTCCAAGTGAAATGCAGTACCTTCAAGAAACCTGCTCTCCAGAGATACGAGCACAAAAAGCTAGGCTGACATTCCCAGGGCCAGTTACTGAGGGGAGTGCTGCACTGTCGGAGGTGTCACCTTTCAGATGAGACGTTTGGCAGATGAGACCTTGGTTTCTCAGGTGGATATGAATGATCCCATGGCCACTGTTTCAAGTAAGGCACTATTTCGAAGAGCAGGGGAGTTCTCCTGTGTCCTGACCAATATTCATCCCTCAAACAACATCACAAAAGTGGATGATCTGGGTCGTTACCAAATTATTATTTGTGGGAGCTTGCTGTGCACAAATTGGCTGCCGCGTTTCCGACATTAAACAATGACGACACTTCATTGGCTGTAAAGCTCCTTGGAACATCCCAAGGCGGTAAAAGGTGATATATAAATGCAAGATCTGTTAAAATATCTGAAATCAAAACCGATCACCCACTGCAAGATGCCCAGCATTCCACAGTTTCACAAAGAGTGAGAATTATAAGCTCAGTGCCCCTCCCCCACCCCACCCCGACTGTTCCACAAAGGGAGACAGAAACCCGGAATGAACGGGGATGAGATCAGGGCCAGGGGAGTATACTCCCCATAGAGCAAGCTACAGCAATACCCATAATGACACTATTCCAAGACAGATTACTGCATTCAACTCCCAGAGAGACACACTGTGGAGTGGTTGAGAACAGAAAGCAGCAGGGAGCATGCAGGTGAGGGGCACCGAGGGGGGGAGAGAGAGGGGGAATGGATGGGGAATAGGGAGAGACAGAGGCATGGAGGGGAAGTGAAAGCATATACAATATTTCTTTTTATTTCTTCCAACAGCCAGTGCTATGCCATCTTGAACTAGATCTAATGATAGTTCGAAATTGACACCATTTCGAGAAGCTACACCTGTGAATGTCCCAGAAGATGCTATTTGGAGCTCTGGGATTTGAACAATTTAACATTTAGAATGGTTGCCACGTCCACAATTGAACAAATTACAAAGCCTGTTCGAAAGTACCTTGATTCCTCAGTCACGTTTCACAGACAATCCATGAAATGTACATTAAGTTTGGGACCAGTTTCAGAACGTGGTTAGCTTCTCCTAATGTGCAGGCGTCCTTCTTGGGGATCGAGAACAAAAATAAAATCTCATTCATCAATTGCAGACAGCAAAACCAGCTGACTGCATAACCCAAGCACTTCAGGGTCCCGGCTTTTCCGTTTGAGGATTGTTTCCATACTGGATACAAAGCATTAGTTCAATCCTAGAAACAAGTGTCTTTGTACCATCACAGCACAGACTGCTTGCTTCCCCCAAGGAAAACACACACTTTCGCGTAATCACCCCATTTGTAGCTGGGTCTGCTCACAAGGTGTGTGTCTGGTCAGACAGAGGCATCCTGCATCGTCAAACACAATAATAACTCATAATTGTTTTAAAGTGCAGTGGTTCTGCAACTGACAAAATGGTCCAGATTTTGCGACCAAAATCCTGCTGAGTTTACTGGAGCTTGCTGTTGTGCAAGTTGTTCAGCAACTTGTGGTGCGGGACAGATGCCAGAGTTGTGAATGGCCACAAGTTACTGGACGATTTGGGCCGCTCTGCGTGGGTTTCCTCCGGGTGCTCTGGTTTCCTCCCACATGCCAAAGACTTGCTGGTTGATAGGCCATTATAAAATTGCCCCTAGTATAGGTAGGTGGTAGGGAAATATCGGGACAGGTGGGGATGTGGTAGGAATATGGAATTAGTGTAGGATTAGTATTAATGGGTGGTTGATGGTCGGCATGGACTCAGTGGGCCAAAGGGCCTGTTTCAATGCTTATCTCTAAATAAAAATAAATAAAAAATAAAAAAAACGGCAGCTCGCCCTCAACCCACTCGAGAGTTTCAAGAAATTTCTGCATTTGCGCGCTAATTCCCCGTTAAACTCACCACAGACTGTTAGGTCTGGTCATTAACAGCGCTAAGAACTTTTTACCGAGATTTAAGTGGTGCAGTCGTTAGCACCGCAGCCTCACAGCTCCAAGGACCCGGGTTCGGTTCTGGGTACTGCCTGTGCGGAGTTTGCAAGTTCTCTCTGTGACTGCGTGGGTTTCCTCCCACATGCCAAAGACTTGCGGGTTGGTAGGTAAATTGGCCATTGTAAAAAAGAAATTGCCCCTAGTGTAGGTAGGTGGTAGGAGAATTGAGGGAAGGTGGGGATGTGAGAGGGAGAAAAATGGGATTAATGTAGGATTAGTATAAATGGGTGATTGACGGTAGGCGCGGACTCGGTGGGCCTTTTTCGGTGCTGTATCTCTCTGACTCTATTTAAGTTCCTGCAATTCCATTCAACATCTCCAGCCCAGAAAGGGAACAGTTGAAACGGCAGAGTGATCTTACATTGACAGTTACAATTTTCTTATATTTCTTTTATCTCCTTTCTTTCTCTCTTAATCTCATCTTTCTTTCTCTCTCTATTTCTCTTTCTGTACCTGATTTGACTCTAATTCACCCCATTTCCTTCTCCAACATTCCTCTTTTTTTTCTCAATCCTTAAATCTCAATGGTTAAGTAGATAAACTGTCAGCCGTCATTCACCGAGGTCCCAGATGCCCGTTACCCTCACCGCACCATTATGAGCCCGTATTGCCAGTAGGTTGCAGAGCAAAAAATCTGAGCTGAAGGATGCAGGACAAAGTCTAACAAACAGGGCAAACTGCGAGATACTCCATTCCAGCAAAATCTGGCCCATCATTTATCAGTAAATATTTCTGCACTGTGACATTATTCTGCTACCATTTGTAACTCAGGACTCCATCAACTCTAGCTCATGCACTCAGCCTATAGTTGCTTGCTGGAACATCAGAGCCAGATGATTTATCCTTGCCTAACTCCTTTTGTCAACAAATCATCTGCGTTTTCCCCAGGACATCAGAGTACTGTTTGGAAGAGAGTCAATTGTTTGGTTGTAAACCTAACAGTATTGTCATCAACCTCCATGGTCAACAGCAGCTGTTCAGGTCTAGTTTTATATAAGTTTACATTTGAAGTCTCAGTTAGCATCACTGACTCTGAAGTTTATGGGTTCAAACCACACACCAGGACTCCAGTACATCACCTAGACTGATACCTCATGCAGCGTTGAGGTGCTGTCTTTTAGTTGAGACAAATGCCCCAAACGTCAGTCAAAAAACCTACACCACTACTCAAAATAGCAGAAGCATGGCTTGCCAGCCAACATTTCTTCCCCTCATCAGATTACAACTTGCCATTCAATTCATTGCGGTTTATGGGATCTTGCTGTGTGAAAATTGCCTGCCATGAATATCCACACAACGATGACTGCAGTTACAAAGTAACTTGCATGAAGGTCTTACGAGATGTTTCTTGGATGCAACGAGGCATGACGCGAAGGCAAGTCTTTCTTCCTGACCTCGAGCTGCCCCGAGGTTGTAGCTCCAGTTACTGCTCATCTTGCACTTAGCAGCAAGCTGATATTTAAACCACATCTTTACGTGCCTGAATGTTGAACACCTAATCTAATCCTTCCAACATCTCTTTGCACATAACTGCCGAACAATTCACTTTCAATCATCAACATTTAATCCACCCACTCCAGCCCAAAAATTTATAGCAGCCCTCCCTTTTTGTCAAACTGGGATGATTAATTTTGTCACAATTGACCTACCTGATTTGAGGTATTTGTTTAAGTCTCAACCAAAAGATGCCACTTCCAACAGTGCAGCAACTCCTCAACACTGCACTTGCCATATCAGTATAGATTATTGCACTAGTGAGTGGCTACAACTCTCCCAAGGTTAACATCTAGCCCGCTGAATTAGGTCACTGTCACAACTGAATGAAATGCTTTTTTGTGTTGTAAATTGTAGATTCCTCTACAGGGTACAGTTTTTACTAAACAGAGAGGGAATATAATTTCCTTCCCAAAAGGATTCCGGATTTAGATTGCCTTTGCTAGCGTTCTTCCCCAAAAGGATTGTAGGGTTGGAATACTAATAACCAAGTATTTATGAAATGTTGCCTGCTCTACTGAAGTTTCTAACCAGAGGCCAAGGGTGTGTCACAATTAAAAATTGACTTGGAATTCTGTATTTCATGATTTTCCTATTAATGTGAGGGAGTAGAGGAAGAAAGGCTTAGTTCATATTTTCCTTTGTACAGTTAAGCCAATTTTAAAAAAATACTGCAAGCTACAATAATCCTTCCATAAAGATACAACTAGGAGAAAAAAGACAACGCAAAATGGGGAAAGCACCAGATTTATAATTGAAATTGTCACAAATACCCAACAATTGTATTTATATAGCACCTTTAACATAACAAAACATCCCAAGACACTTTACAGGAGCAATGATTAAACAAAACTTGAAACTAAGCCACATAAGGGGATATTGGAGCAAATGATGAAAACCTTGGTCAAAGAGGTACAGACTGTCTTGAAAGGGGAGAGAACGAAGAGGTTCAGGAGAGAATTCCAGAGTTTAGGGCCTAGGCAGCTGAAACAATTTAAGTCCCATATTGAATGAATCTTACGACATGCTGATAACTGACCTAGCAAGGAAGAATCTGACACTGTGAAACACGAAGATTTATCCCTGGGTATTGATGCCCTCTTATTCAGGCAATGAATAGTGCCAGTCAGTAATGAAAGGGCCTGAACACATTTCTCCCTGCCAAATCCAAACAATTTCCCCTTCCCGCTACTGAGCCTCCTACTACCTGATCATACACATCAAAGCCTTTTCCAAATATCCTGTGCAGAGGTGGCAGGAATTGATAATGAAATAGAATTATACTCATGGTTTGAAGATCAGGCTGCTTGAAGACTTGTGCAAAATGCTGCTGGACACCTCCCTCATCTTTCCCCTGCACACACAAAACACTTTAATCCTGCGTTAATTCAGCTATTGATTTTAGTGTAACTTTTAGTTAGATGACATTCCTGATAACATTACCATAATATATACATATCTCCCTTACAGAAACAAAGACCGTTTAGAGATGGTATAACAATTTATCTTGCTCCCCTTTTGCATGAAGCAGTATACTGCTGGGAGTTGCGTGACAGATCTGTTCCTATTTTTTTTTTAAATGCCCTCTATCCATTCCACATGAAAGGGTTATTGATTCAGTTCTCCTGAAAACTGAATCAATATGCAGTCTTTAGATTTACAACACCCAACGTCACCTGTATTGATTCAAATACACGTAACAGGTTTTTTCATCATAAAGGAAGGAAATGGATTGGCTTTATATTCTGCAGTTAACTGCTCATGTCTTTCGTAACTTCGTTCCTCAAATACAACAATAAACATAAACTGAGCAGAGGCTCTGGCACGGGCAAGCATGTCCAAAAGTTCTGTTTCTGAGCTGTGCCATCAACTTCACACAAAATTCACCATCCACTCAATTCCAGAGTGTTGTATTTTATTATATTTGCACAAATATAAAACACTAAATTGTTTCAGTTCACCTGTAAGCCCCAGTTAATTGAACTGAAAATTATAATCCCCTATATGGATCCCTCACTTGTTCGCTTGCACAGTACGTTTTCCTGTTTGCTTTCCTGAATGAGACTATCAAGATCTTTGTTGTACTGTATCGATGTTTTCATCACCCCTCCCTAACCCATCATCCATGCTCCACCCCCTTGCACTCTCAACATCCAAAATTCTTACACTTGTCCTGTCTCTACCACTCTCTCCTCCTTAAAACCTATCTCTTTGACCAAGCATTTGGTCATCTGTCCTAATATCTCAGTTGGCTCAGCAGCAAATTTCAGTCAGATAATGCTCCTGTGAAGCACCGTGGGACACTGTATTATGTTAAAGGTGCTACATAAATGCAAGTTGTTATTAGGCGCATCACTCTCACCCGCACTATCCTCCAACTGGCTCATGGTTTCCCTTCACATTTAAAATCCTTATCCTGCTCTACAAAACAACCCATCATGCAAAACATGGCCTTGTCGCACCCTGTATCTGCAATCTCCACTAGCCCTACATTCCTTCTGAACATGCCAATGTTTAGATTCCAGCCTTCTGTGTATCCCTGGCACTCTTTTCATTGAAGCAGCCAGTTGCTCCGATTGCCAATCACTCCCTTTGCACTCCCTCCCCTTGAACCTCTCCCCTCTCACTGTCGCCATCAAAAACTTCCAAGATCTACCTCTAACCATTGGACACCCCTTCCAATTTTAAGTCAGATTTCTTTAAATCTATTAGCAAAGTGGCTTGGGACATTTCTTACTGTTTAAATGGAAATTATTGCTGTATAGAGGTGGAGCACTATACCATATTTTCAAATGTTTCTGTATGGTTCGGGATGTGGAGTGGAGAATGAGACACAGACCCTCTGCTGGTGCCCACACTCCAGGGACCGATGTGAATACAGTCATATACCCAGTGCCCAGTATACTAACTTCTAAATAGCAGCGACAAATACTCAGAGAAACTATGCTAACAATAGCAACAAAAAAAAAATTGGCAAACAGGTGAAATAAAATGCTAGCAATTCAGCAAGTACGGACAAAAAATATACAACACAGAAATCAGGACAATGTGCTGTGGCCCACAGTATGCCCCGCTGGGGATTCTGATGCTTTCCACAGGTCCAGGAATCCTCTTGAATCCATGAGCACCAATTTAAAAATCTACAACCTGCAATTTTTGAAAATATTCTGGTGGGGTGGGGGCATTTGAGTCAAGGGACGTTCATCTTCAGAGCAGATTTCTGGACCCAATCCTGTTTATAACAAGTCACCAGTCGTACTATCGAATTAAGAAAGTACTGCACCATCCTTGATTATTGACAACATAACCATTAACAAATTGCAGAAACACGATAAATTTGATGTTAATTAACCCTCAGAGTATTTTCTCAGCTTCCAGATTCCCGCATGCTCCCACAAAGGGGCAAACTTCACTGCTGCTGTTGATACTGTTATTCTTCAGACATAAATCATAGTCTGTCAATATGGATGCATAGGTTAGAATGAACTCGGAGTTAATTTCAATGCATTGCCCTTCAGAATTTTCAGCCTTGGGTTCAAAAGCTGGTCGACCACAACAAGCTGGGGATAATTCTGGGGATTACTCCATTCTCTCACGTGCATCAAGCAAGGTAGCAGAACTCAGATAGTACACTGCCTCAGTTTTAAAATTCTCAGCCTGGTTTTCAAGTCCCGCCATGGCCACACTTTTCCCTACCTCTGTAACCTGCTCCAGCCCTACAACTCTCAGCTCCTCCAATGATGGCCTCTTGTATGTCCGATTTTCATCACATCATCATTGGTGGCCGTACCTTGATCTGTCTAGTCGCCAGGTTCCGGAATTCCCTTCCTAAACTCCCTGCCTCTCCGCCTCCGTCCACACCCACCACCTCCTTAAACCTACCTCTTTACCAAGCTTTTGAGCTTGGAGAGAGAGTTCCAGATTTCCACTCCCCTTTGTGTGAGGAAATGCTTCCTGACCCCTGAATGGCCTGGCTCCAATTTTAAGGTTATGCCCCCTTATTCTGGAACTCGCTCCACCAGAGGAAATAGTTTCTCTCTATCTACCCTATAAACTCCTTTAATCATCTTAAACACTTTGATTAGATCAGCCCTTAATCTTCCATATTGGAGGAAATACAAGTCTAGTGTTTGCAACCTGTCCTCACGACCTAACCCATCTTCACCTTAAATAATGAGCGGTGGTGGACATTTGGTTCTTGCACTATTGACACCATCACTCCAAGAGTCCTTTTCCTGGCTGGTTACTGCATTGAAAAGTTTAGAACCTCCAGTGTAAATATGTCCATGAAATATTCCCTGATGCAGAGATTTCAAATACATTGTCATGGATTTTTTTTAAAAATTAACATTGCTGTAAAAGGGCTCTTGGATTGAAATGTTTAGCTGGCACTGCTCCCGTACAGCACTACCATGATTACTGCTCAAGTGGGTGGAGTATGTATAAAACTCACTGCTGGTCGCACTCACATCCCACACTCTATTACACAAACTCGGTGAGTCAGTAGAAAGTATCTGAGTCAGCAGCCCAGTTCGTGAGTCCCTTCACGCAGTCCGATTTCAACTTAACACTGCACATCACTTTCTGCACCTCTCTAAAATGCTCTCCAGACCATCTCCATAAGATCACTAATTTGACCTGCTAAATGCAATCTACTAATAGCAGCCTATGTACAAGCTCCCAATAACAAATAAGATATACATCACATATCCCAATGTTAAAAGGAAATGCAGACATGGCAGATTACACAGTATTGCATAGTGCACAGAATATACAGAATAGAAACAAGCCATTCATCTCAACAGGTCCATGCTGGTGTTTATGCTCCACATGGGCCTTCTCCGAGTCCTCCTCCTCATCTAACGCCATTAACATATCCTTCTATTCCTTTCTCCCTTATCCATCCCCGAAATGCATCTATGCTATTCATCTCAACTACTCCTTGTGGTAGCAAGTTCAACATTCTAATCACTCTTAGTGATTGGATGCAGACAAAATAATTGATCCTGAATTCAAATAGATTGGATGCAGCTTATTTACCAACACACGTTAATGTGGTGTCAGCACACATCATCCCAGAGTGTACAATAAACCACTTTGTTAACTGTCTGGTAAATGGCTTCTTCAGTCTCTATGGAAATGAAATGACAACCTCGAGAGAGTGGTGTTCAAGCTAATTTAAACAACTCACAGATTGGTGGCTTTGCAAGTAAAATGAATTATGAAAAGATAGATTACATTGGTTGGACAAGAAATGATTATCAAGGACATCAAATAAATATTGCAGAAGAGAAACTGCGGAACAGATTCTTCATTAGCATTTGTAAATTGTTCCAAACACATGTCAATTGTAATACTGCCAACGTTTTCATTTACTGTGCGAACAGTTATCAAAAACTATTCAATATTTAGGTCTCTAAGCAGATTTAACAGTTTCGCGTTTTTTCAATCTCATCAGAATGAGGGTGAAATCCACCTCCAAGACACCATCATAAAATCTCTCAGTACAGAGGAGGCCATTTGACCCATCGTGCCTATGCCTGCTTTCTGAAAGAGCTATCCAATTGGTCCCATTTACCCTGCTCATTCCCCATGGCCCTGTGAATGTTTCCTTTCCAAACATTTGTTCAGTTATCTTTTGAAAGCTATTATTTAATCTTCTTCCACCGTCCTTTCAGGCAGCACATTCCAGATCATAACTATGAAAAAAATCTTTTTGGCTTTTTTCCCCCAATCATCTTAAATCTGCAATAATATAAAAGCAAAATCTACAGATGCTGAAAATCTGAAATAAAAACACAGTGTTGGAAATACTCAGCAGGTCTGGCAGCATCTGTGGAGAGAGAAACAGAGTTAACGTTTCAGTTCTGATTAAAGGTCACAGACCTGAAACATTAACTCTCTTTCTCTCTCCACAGATGCTGCCTGACCTGCTGAGTATTTCCCGCACTTACTATTTTTATCTTAAATCTGCATCCTATGATTATTGACCCTCCTGGCAGTGGTGGAAACAGTTTCTGCTCTTTACGCCATCAAACCTCCCGTATAAGTTTGAACACCTCTATCAACTCTCCCCTTAGCCTTGATCAAATACATCATTGAGAGACAACATTCTTCTGTCTCTGATCTAATGTGGGGGAAATATCAATTGTAAAATGCAACAATGGGGGAGATGGTGGCGTGGTGGTAATGTCGCTGAACTTGTAATCTAGAGGCCTAGGCTAATGCCCTGGGGACATGGGTTCAAACACCACCATGGTAGATGGTGGAATTTAAATACAATTAATTAATAAAAATCTGGAATAGAAAGCTAGTCTCAGTAATAGTTTCTTGGCACCATCAATTGTTGTAAAAACCCATCTGGTTCACTAATGTCTTTTAGGGAAGGAAATCTGCTGTCCTTACCTGGTCTGGCCTACATGTGACTCCAGACCCACAGCAATGTGGCTGACTCTTAACTGTCCTCTGAAATGGCCTAGCAAGCCACTCAGGGCTATTAGGGATGGACAACAAATGCTGGCCCACATTCCATGAAAGCATTAAAAAAAAGTTGTAGGGCTGAATAGCGAAAGGGTGGAATAAATTGCTCGAGTTCAGCAAGTATATATGAAGAACTTTCCCCTGGGAGATTAAATGGGTGGAATAGGTAGTGTATGGACTGCTGAAAAAATTGGCTCGATGGGTTGAAGCAGTCTTAAAACCCAACTATGAAATATGTAGCAGTAAACACAGGAAAAGATAGATGAGAAACCAAATCTATGAAAGAGCAGGAGCCTTTCAGAAACAGTAAGTTCCTCTGGGTTAAATCCAATTTAGCTTTCAAAGCCATCATCCATTGTCTGGACATTTCTGGCACTTAAGCAGCAGGATCTTACAGCACAGAAGGAGGCCAGTCAATCAGCCATGCTTGTGCCAGCTCTTGGAAGGAGCATTCCAATTAGTCCCAATCTCCTGTTCTTTCCCCATAACCCTGTAAATTAGTCTTCTTCACATACATGTCCAATTGCCCTTTGAAATTTCCTATGGAGTCTGTTTCCACCACCCATTCAGGTATTGCATTTTAGATCGCAACAATCCTCTGTGAACAAACTTCTCATTCCCCCTCGAGCTCTTTTGCCAATTATTTTAAATCTATGACCTCTTGTTAGAGGATGTAGTTTCTCCCAACTCGCTCTATTACCAAACCACAATTTTGAATGGGTTCAATAATCAATATGTGTAATGAACATTCTCAATCATGTAAAAATCAAACTCTTAGTAACAATTTTAGCTCCTTTTCTTTTGAACTGTGCATCAGAACATTACAACACAAAAACATGCCATTTCTCCCACAATCTCATCTCACTCTTCTGCTCATTTCCCACACCCTTCAATATTCCTCAATTCGCTCAGCTATTAATAAAATGCTTTCACCCAGCAATCAGTTAAACTGTGGGCTTTCTTGGGAACAAAAGTTCAAGCAGCATTTCCACATTTTAACCATCCTTTATCTGAAGAGACTTCTTCTGACTTCACCAATTAACAACCCAACAGTGAGAATATTACAGCAACAGAAAAGGCAGAGATTCACTAGAAGACAGAAAAAAAATCAGAACTTTAGATTATGAAGAAAAAGCATTTTTCTTTTTAAAAAAGACAATTTCCAAAGAATGAAAGGTTATCAGAGTGGTGAAAATTTCTGCCACCATTTGTTGAATGGTTACAAGGGATAAATTGGCCAAGCATTCTTAGAATACTGGGAATTTCAAATAAATGTTTCCACAGAAGATTATTAGAATGAGGAATGCTTGATCACAAGTTTTTGGAAAGGAAGAATGTAATGGGATAGGGGTATCAGAGCAGGGAAATGCTGCAGAAGCAACATTTCAGGTGCTCAAGTCAGCAAAGAGCTACTAAGACAAGGGACTCATTAGCAAAATGCTCTCATTACGATGAGTGAGATCTGGCATTCTTCCCAGCCCTAGATGTCAAACCCAGTCCTGGCATTCATCCCAGCTCATCAACACAGTGAGTAAGTTCAGCACTGGCCAAGATTCAAGTGACTGGAGTTTACAAAGAGGATATTCCATGATCAAAGTTACCATGGTCATGTAGAGAGGGGCCAAGCCAATAAGAGGGGGAAAGAGGGAAATAAAGAGGATCAAGGGGGAAAAAACATGAATTTAAACAGCGCCTTTCATGATCACAGGAAGTCCCAAGACCCTTTACAGCCTAATGACTACTTTTGAAGTGTAGTCAGTGTTGTAAGATACACGGCAGCCAAGTTGGGCTCAGCAAGATTGCACAAACAGCAATGGGATAATGACCAGGTAATTTGTATTAGTGATGTCAGTTGAGGGATCAATATTGACCCAGATCAGCAGGGATAGACTCCCTTGCTTTTGTTTGAAATAGTGTTGTGGGATCTTTTAGATCCACCCAAGAGGACAGACGAGTCTCAGCTCAACGTCTCAGCTGAAAGACAGTGCAGCACTCCCTCAGTACTGCCCCTGGATTATATGCTCAAGGCTAAGTGACCTGTTAACATGCAAACTGGTGAACCAGCGAGCAAACAAGCAATGCAATTTTTAAAAAATACAAATCGCAATTCCTGAGACATAACGGCCAACAGAAATGACAAAAGAATGAAGGAAGATTGCAGAGTGCCTGAAGCACAATTAACATATATATTAAAAAAGGAAACTGCATTAAAAATAATAATGGGCCTCGTGAATAAATCACAAGGCCCTGAGCAAAATGTTCTTTGAAGACAAGGGTACTACTGTCATGCTGGGCCCTCACCTGCCAAAAATAAGGCATAGTAATTTCACCATATGGACATTAAATCTCAAATTGTTGCTGGGGAGAAGAGAAAGCCTGTTACAAGGGCTGCCAGGCTTGGATGGAGGACATTTGCATGCCAATAGGGACAAGAGAGGTTACTTCCCTTTCCAATTTAACCCACAATGGAATTTGAGCATCAGACACTGAAGGTGAGGGAGCTCATCAGGATGACTGCTGGGATAGCTGAATCCACAAACAAACATGGTCAGACCAGCTGGTCATGTGATTAGCCTGCTTGGTAACCTGGAGTTACCATCCGGGATTTTACCCACAGACAAATGAGACACATTGGAAGTGGGAAGTCAAACTGCTCCCAATCCAAAAAAAAGCACGATTTCAATACAGGTTTTCTTGTGGTTGTGTGTGCTTGCATAGTAACATGTCTGTAACTGAAGCTAGTAGCTCTCCAAACCAGGACGAAGTAACTTGGGATAAGTTAAAAGCACTGTCTATGGAGGAGTTGAGGAAAATGGCTGAGCAGCGTGGGATCATTGTACGTGGCAAGGCTAGGAAGTCTGAACTCCTAAGGTTAGCGGCCAACCATTTTTCCCTTGAAACTGAAGCAGAAACAGGGTTAGCACACCCAGACAGGGTATTGTTAGCAAAGATACAATTGGAACAGGGGAAACTTGAATTAGAAGACAGGGAAAGAGAAAGAGAGAGGCAGGAGAGGATGAAGGAGCCTTCTATAAGAGAGAGAGAAAACCTTCCAGAAAGAATGCAAAGAGAGCTGAAGCGGCTTGAGTTAACTATGACAGAGTAACCCTAGTGAAAGCATGGCCAATATGGAGGAGCGTAATTCAGGGCTGGGTACAGAATTGTTAAAACTAGCTCAACTAATCCCAAAGTTCAATGAGGAAGATGTGGAAACATTTTTTGTGTCCTTTGAGAAATTGGCAAGGCAGTTAAAATGGCCAGCTGAGACTTTGCCTCTTTTATTACAAAGCAAGATAACTGGAAAAGCCCATGAGGAGGTTTATTCCCTATTGCCAGATGAGAGTTTATCAAATTATGAACTGACAAAAAATGTTATCCTCGGTGCATATTAACTAGTACCCGAAGCCTGTCGCCAAAAGTTTAGAACCCTCAAGAAGCAAGCTAATCAAACTTATCTGGAGTTTGAAAGAAGTAAGCAGCTGGCTTTTGAGGGCTCTTAAAGTGCAGCTCAGCTATGAGAATCTCAGAGAAGTAACTCTGTTAGAGGAATTTAAAAACTCTCTCCCACTCTCCATAAAGAGCCATGTGGAGGAGCAGCGGGTTCAGAGAGCCCAACAAGCGACCGTTCTGGCCAATGAGTTTGCTTCAATTTATAAGTTGGTCTCCCGGGTGAGAATTTTGCCTAGTCACCACCACAAATCCGATGAGAGCAAGGAGTAGACAGTAGTTCACCAGTTAGGGTGCCGCAGAGGTACCAGAGAGGTTACTTCCCTTATCCAATTTAACCCACAATGGACTTTGAGCACCAGACATTGAAGGTGAGGGAGTTCAAATTTCAGGATGACTGCTGGGATAGCCGAATCCATAAACAAACGTCGTCAGACCAGCTGATCACAAGACTAGCCTGCTTGGCAACCTGGTTTTTCTGAATTGTACAAACAGTTTTAACTGAAAAAGACTGTTTGCTCCTGGACTGAGAAGATCTCTCCTGTCCACTCCCATCTCTTTCTCACAAGCCTTTGAATCCAATGAAGGCACATAAACACCGAGAGAGAAAAGTCTCCAACAGTGAACAAGGTTTAAGAAGAATACTGGGCCCCAACAAAAAGCAAGATCTACCTACAATCAAGGACTCTACAGTGAGCTCAAAGAACCGTAACAAAAACTCTTCAGATATTGCCTCAAAGTCTTCCACTTTATTTCTTCTGCTCTTTTCTGTCTCTATTTGCATGTGTGCAACACGTATGCATGCTAGCGTGGCCGCGTGGTGTATCCATAGGCGTTAACGAAATTAGAGTTTAAGTTCAAGTTTAATAAATTTCACCTTTTCTTCTTTAAACCTAAGCAAGCCTGTTTGTGCTGGTTTCTTTGCTTTATAATTGGAAAGTAGTGAACAAGGATTCAACAAGAGGGAGCTAAAAACAGTGTGTTTAAAATTAAACCCTGTTATGGTAAGACCAGGTGAAGGCTGAGAGGGAACCCTGGACATCTTTCTCACCTGGTCATAACAACTACCGAAAAAAAAGCTGGAGGTAGTGAATGTTGTAACTTTTCAAACAAGAGATACAGGGATTTTTTTTTTTTTTTTATTTATTTTTTTGTCTGATAACTATAAAGAATCCAGAATCACAGAATTGTTACAGCGCAGAAGGAGGCCATTCAGCCCATCACGTCTGCACCGGCTCTCCGAATGAGCAGTTCACCTAGTGCCACTCCCCCGCCTTCTCCCCGTAACCCTGCACATTCTTCCTCTTCATAGAACAGTCTAATTCCCTCCTGAATGCTTTAATTGAACCTGCCTCCACCACACTCTCAGGCAGTGCATTCCATTTAGCTAACTATTGGCAGAATGAAAGCTGGTAGGAGTCTATAATAAGGGATAACTTTAACGAGTGCTAAAAGATATCGTGTCTAATCAGAGACAGTCAGCAACCTCCACATAAGCAAAAGTACAGTATAAATACTCTGCTTCAAACTATTGCTACTTTCCCAGCACAAGTCAATCTGAGAAACACATAATCATGCTTTGGGTTTCTGCCAAGGAGCCAGAAAAGGGGGCTGAAGAGCAGAGGTTAGTTTACAGTCATGAACTGTATATTCTTGAAAAATACTTCCCCGAAAATCTTTCAACACTGCTTCTGAAGGCCAGTTAACATCAACCTTCTTTCACTTTTAATCTACGTCAAAAAAGTGATGCACTGTGATTTTTCCATAGAAAGTTCAAACTACTACAAACAATCATCCAAAACTCTGCTGTCCCTATTCTAACTCATACCAAGTCCCATTCACCCATCACCCTGGCCACACTGGCTCCTGGTCTGACAATGCCTTGATTTTAGCATTCTCCTCGTTTTCAAATCCCTCCATGGCCTCTCCCTATCTCTGTAACCTCCTCCAGCCCCAAAACCATCCGAGATCTCAGCACTCATCTAACTCTGGCCTCTTGAGCATCCCTGATTTTAATTACTCCACCATTGGTGGCCGTGCCTTCAGTTACCTGGGCCCCAAGCTCTGGAATTCCCTCTCTAAACCTCTCTGTCTCTCTACCCCGTTTTCTTCCTTTAAGACACTCCTTAAAACCTACCTCTGACCAAGCTTTAGGTTACCTGTCCTAACATGGCCTTAGGTAGCTTGGTGTCCAGCTTCGCCTGATAACACTTCTCTGAGGCACCTTGCGACGTTTTATTATGTTAAAGGTGCTATACAAATACAAATAGCTGCTATTGCTGGAGAGTTTTTGACCAACAGCATCACAGATCACATATGCTTTACACAGAATGGAATTTAGCCAAATATCCTTCCAATATTAGAATCCACGAACAAAATATTGAAGTAAAAACAATATTTAACCACAGCTATGTCAAATTACTTTAAGCAATGGTCTTTAAGTGAATTAGCATTTGTAGATGCATATTTGATGGATAACTTTGCAACTTAGCTCCTGATGTACAGACACGAGTTGAATTCACAGATTCGGCCCAGTGTTAGAGCTCAATCTCTGTCCATACTCCCGTCTTATGAAGCTGCATTCCAAGCACACAGCCTCCTTAAAGAGAAAATGTCACCCTTCACATATGTTGAGGGACAGCTACAACCTGAGATGAACAAAGTGACAAGTTTGTGAATGGCCACAACTTAATATTCCTGGGCAGTGTGAAGATTATTAATAAAGTCTGTACAACTGTTAGGTCACTCTAAATGGGATTAAACTGTTACAACTCAGATAGGTCATTTGTCCTCCTGTCTGCACCAGTCAGTCCTATGACTGGATGTGTTTGCTTGATCACCCGGTACCTCATTGCCGAGTAGACATGTCAATTAAAAATAAAGATTTGCAACTGTATTGTGCCTTTCACAACATCAAGACACCCCAAAGCCAGGGTAGTACTTTTTGAAGTGTTGTCACTGTTGTAATGTAGGAAACACAGCAGCCAATTTGTGCACAGCAAGCTCCCACAAATAGCAATGACATACACAACCAAGTAACCAATATATGCACGCCAAGGTTTCCCACTAAATGCACATCACAGGAAGAGTGGGATACATCAGTTGCGGGTTGATAAAGCACTTTTCCTGCATGCAGTGCTCCCAATATTCCATTACTTTACATTTAGCTACAGCTACTAAGAAGCAGCCATATTGCCCCTGAAACTCAAACTGTGTTTTATCTACACTGTAATAGCCTCCCCAACCAAACCCACAGCAATTGTAACCATTACCTCAGAGCCCAGGTTAACTTACTTCAATCAACTATCAGGAAAGACTGAACAGGCTGGGGCTCTTTTCTCTAGAAAGGAGAAGATTGAGGAGCGACCTTATAGAGGTCTTTAAAATGATGAGAGGGTTTGATAGGGTAGAAGTAGAGATGTTTCCATTGTGGGGCAAGACCAGAACTAGAGGCCACAAATATAAGATAGTCACTAATAAATCCAATAGGGAATTCAGGAGAAACTTCTTTACCCAGAGAGTGGTGAGAATGTGGAACTTGCTACCACAGGGAGTGGTTGAAGTGAATAGTATTGATACATCAATTAAGGGGAAGCTAGAAACTTGAGGGAGAAAGGAATAGAAGCATATGCTGATAGGGCGAGATGGAGAGAGGTGGGAAGAGGCTCATGTGGAGCATAAACATCGGCATGGACTGAATAATTGATATCTGATCTTCACTTTTAGGATTCCAATTCAACAACTGATCTTAAACCAAAAGGCCAAAGAGGAGGACAGGAACAAGATGTCTACATCAGATAAAATTCCCCCTCTTTCAAAAGCTCGACTCAATTCCCAAATAGAGACCTTGGAATTTTGTAAATGGATAATTCTAAAATCTTGTGCAAGAGAAATGGTGAAACCAAAGACGAAGCAAATGGACCAATGCAAAAGCTGGCACATTTAACCAAATGATTAAAATATTTTGCTAATCCAACGAGCCCTGCACTAGACACACATTTCTGAAGAAATCATCCTCAGTAAATAAAAGGAGTTCCACTCCCTGTATTTACCACATTCTTTTGGGCCTCCTTATCTCGAGAGACAATGGATACGCGCCTGGAGGTGGTCAGTGGTTTGTGAAGCAGCGCCTGGAGTGGCTATAAAGGCCAATTCTGGAGTGACAGGCTCTTCCACAGGTGCTGCAGAGAAATTTGTTTGTTGGGGCTGTTGCACAGTTGGCTCTCCCCTTGCGCCTCTGTCTTTTTTCCTGCCAACTACTAAGTCTCTTCGACTCGCCACAATTTAGCCCTGTCTTTATGGCTGCCCGCCAGCTCTGGCGAATGCTGGCAACTGACTCCCACGACTTGTGATCAATGTCACACGATTTCATGTCGCGTTTGCAGACGTCTTTATAACGGAGACATGGACGGCCGGTGGGTCTGATACCAGTGGCGAGCTCGCTGTACAATGTGTCTTTGGGGATCCTGCCATCTTCCATGCGGCTCACATGGCCAAGCCATCTCAAGCGCCGCTGACTCAGTAGTGTGTATAAGCTGGGGATGTTGGCCGCTTCAAGGACTTCTGTGTTGGAGATATAGTCCTGCCACCTGATGCCAAGTATTCTCCGAAGGCAGCGAAGATGGAATGAATTGAGACGTCGCTCTTGGCTGGCATACGTTGTCCAGGCCTCGCTGCCGTAGAGCAAGGTACTGAGGACACAGGCCTGATACACTCGGACTTTTGTGTTCCGTGTCAGTGCGCCGTTTTCCCACACTCTCTTGGCCAGTCTGAACATAGCAGTGGAAGCCTTACCCATGCGCTTGTTGATTTCTGCATCTAGAGACAGGTTACCACATTACTAGTGATGTATAAACCGCCACGTTACTGTACAAAGTGCTGCAAGATCACATTGACGACTCTGTTTAATCTGCACTCATTCACGCAAGATAAATAAATACCTTCTCAACTCAGAAGCTGATAGAGAAGTGGCTGGAGAATACTGAAACAACTTTCCTCGAACATAATACAAGTCCTTATTTACTACTAGCTGTGTTTCAGAGATTTCCTCCCGCTGCAGACGATTGCTTAGTCCACTGGGTATAGCCATGGCCGTTCGAGTTGTCCTAGCACGTTAAAAAAACGTTACATTAGTAGCTTGGCCTTAAATACTTGGACAAAGGACTTCTCAGGAATGAACAATTAATGCAGCTTTGCCGACAGAGAACAAATGAAAGTTCACGAGGAATCGGGAGATATTACAGCCCAATTTTTACAGTATTTGAAATGACTCCAATTCCCACAAGCAACAGGACAGTTGTATTTAGTTTAAGATTATCCTTACAAAACTATTTGATCAGCACTTCACCCAGCCAGTTTTTACCCAAATTGTGGCAGCCCAAACAGAGATCTATAATCTGCAATGAATATCGATCACAACTGGAACAAATGACCTACTGCAGATTAGATCAATAATCTTTGCACTTTCATAGCTGCTTAACACAAGAGGGTTTCTTGTGGCATTTAAGGGGAAATTTGACACTTTCGCCTTCAACATTATGGCTGTAAGTCCAGCGTTTGTATCAGGCTTCGTCATTGATTATGGCAGACCGGTTCAAAAAGGAAAAGGGCACATTATGCCTTCTCAAACCATTTCTCTTCCCTATAATTTCCAAAATGCTAACTTGTAGACACTGTACTTCTACAAGGCATATCTTGCGATTGCCCAGGGTGCAATTACTTTATTCTATGAAGTTAACAACTTGATGTAACTTACTGCCTATGCGCTCCAGTCAGGAAATCTGCCAATTACCAAAAGTCTCTTTTATTCATGGCCTCCAGAAACGACAACCCCACCTCTTCGCCATAACAAGTAAATGTACACAAGCTCATTCTTTTTGGCTGGTGGTGGAACATTTTAAAGCGGTGGTGGAACATTTTAAAGCAGCGATGGAAATTATGCAGCTTGGCAGAAACTGGCCAGGCTTAAGTGAATACTGCATCTTCATCAAGTGTCGAAGAATTGTTCTTCACATGGTATCTGCTCTAAAGTTTGCCCGCACTCTACCTCCAGCCTTGCACTGCTAAGTGATGCATGCACACTCTTGGCAGAGCAGCTACTCAGAAGCAGTTTTCAAAATTAAATATTTGCAAGCACTGGTTGCCAGTGCAGCAGGTTAGATCTAGAATCCCACTAAAGAGAGATTGATTTTTACTTTACTGGCAGGGCCTCAGGCTGCAACTGGGTGACTGAGTCCTGGCAACATAGCACTTGGAGCTCAAGCAACTCAGCCCAGCTTCAAACACAATTCTTTTAATCTATTGGTTTGGTCAGTTTGAATTCCGTGGACCTGTGGCAACAGCCCTCCTGTGAAGTGCCTGGGGACAATTTGTTATGTCAAAGGCACTATATAAGTGCAAAGTTGTTGTTGCATCGGCATAGCACCTTTAACAGTTTAAAAAGTCACATGGTGCTTCACAGGAGCATCAGACAAAATTGAACACCAAGCCACATAACGAAATGGCTTATGGGGGTGAGCGAGACAGAGGGAGGGAGGGGAGGTGGGGGTGAGCGAGAGGAGAGAGGAGGAGAGGGGAGGTGGGGGTGAGCGAGAGGAGAGGGGAGGAGAGGGAGGGGAGGTGGGGGTGAGAGAGAGAGCGAGAGGAGAGGGGAGGGGAGGGAGGGGAGGTGGGGGTGAGTGAGAGGAGAGGGGAGGGGAGAACGTTCCCGAGTTTGTGACCCAGGGATCTGAAAACACAGCAGCCAATGGTAGACCAATGGAAATTCAATGCACAAGAGACCAGAATTGGGCGAGTGCAGAGAGCTTAGAGGGTTGTGGGGCTGGAGGTGGTTACAGAGATAGGGAGCGATGAAACCATGAAGAGATTTTCAAACAAAAGTTTTTTTAAATAAAAAGGCATTGTTTGACTGGGAGTTGGAGTAAGTCAGCGAACACAGTGGGTGATGTGTGAACAGGACTCAGTGCGAGTTAGGATATGGGCAGAATTTCAGATGAGCTGGAGTTTACGGAAGGTGGAAGTCTGGAGGCCAGCCAGGAGAGTGTTGGAAGAATCAAATTTAGAAGTGACAAAGGCATGGATGAGGTGATGATAAAAAGGAACTGATTTACCAGTGAATGTAAGCATGGTCCATGTGACGTCTTGGACAGGGTTCAATCATTTGAGGGGTTTGGGAAGAAATTTTCCAGATTTTGTTTTCCCATTTCAGCCCTGGGTTTTTTTTGCATCTCTCGGGAAATTACATGGCTGTTGGAGGGATAACAAGTATCCTGTCACAATGCTCCAGCCATCATGTGTATGCGGCAGGCTTTATGGAGCACTGGCCTTTTTCTCCCCATCAATCACGCATGTTCGTATGTAACAATGGAAAGCGTGTCACGTAGGCTCACTGCTGTTTATGACCCACAAGGTGTTTACCATCCGGCATTCAGTGAAGTTGAGAAAGCAATTGAGGACTGAAACCAACATTAACGAATTAGATCACCTACCTCCTACATTACATTAATACAACTTTGACATAGCTAAACCATAATTCCCAATTTCTGCACATTCCTGCCTCTACGATTCTATAATTAAAGCCTTCCATGCAGCAACATGCAGTGCCATGTTATGAAATAGATTTGTGCCAGCAATTCTTCAGTAACTTCCCCGTGATGCCATGACATTTATCTTTAAATTAGGTCGTGAAAACACTTAAGAAAGCAATCCAAGACTGGCATTTATATGGCGCCTTTTGCAACCTCAGTACAAGTGAGGCAACACATCTCATCAAACTCTGGAGATTAGCAACCCAAGATACCAGTGAGACTGTCTGCACACCCAAGCATCTGCTGCTCCCTCAAGACCTACCCATAAACTTTGTACTAGCTTTAATTTCACCCCCCTTCAGTAATCACCTAAATACCTTGCAACAGAGGAAATGTGTTAAAATAATTCATTGTAAACTTTAGATTAAAGCAGCAGTATAGTGGTTATGTTACTGGTCTAATAATCCAGAGGCCTGGACTAATGATCCAGAGACATAGATTCAAATTCCACCAGGGCAGCTGGGGAATTTAAATTCTATTCATTAAATGAATAAATTCTGGAATAAAAAGGCAGTCTCAGTAATGGTGACCATGAAGCTACTGGATTATCATGAAAACCCATCTGGTTCACTAATGTCCATTAGGGAAGGAAACCTGCCATCCTTATCTGGTCTGGCCTACATGTGACTCTAGGCCCAGAGCAATGTAGTTGACTCTTATGTGCCTCCGAAATGGCCAAGTCGCTCAGTTGTATTCAAGAAGGCAGCTCACCACCACCTTCTCAAGGGCAATTATGGATGAGCAATGAATGCTGGCCTGGCCAGCGACGCCCACATCCAATGAATAATTTTATGAAAAAAAGCAAACTCTGTTGGGGAGTCACACTATAGATTATTGTTACATGTAAAACACCACACCCAATGCCACTGATACCACAATGAACTGCAGCTTTGAACTGAATTTGTTTTTCAGTTCATTTGAAGGGTTTTTTTTTTAGAATTTTGTGAATGACTAATAAATAACAAGGGATAACTAAGGCAAAATGAAGAATTGCATGAAATTAGGGGTTAGATCTGGAATGCACTGCCTGAAAGGATGCTGGAAGCAGATAACTTTCAACAGGTTGGTTTATATACTTGAAAAGGAAATATTTGCAGGGCTATGGGGAAAGAGTAGGGGAAGTGGACTAATTGGATAGCTCCTTCAAAGAGCCAGCCTAAGCAATGATGGGTTGAAAGGCCCCCTCCTGTGCTGTACAATTCTATGGTTAAGTTGCAATCGCAAGAGAGTTTCATTTCACTCCCTCAGCACTCTGCTCTATCGCAAGGTGAAAAAAAAACACGGATGAAAAGGTCCTTTTGTGCACACAGAAGTCAAAATTTAGAGTTAATTCTTCCCATCGTCAGTCTGTGGATTCCTGCAGAGCTTCTCAAAGCACTGGCACATAGACGTTATATTCATACATTTGATAACCCAGGAACTCTCACAAAGACAAATAAAAACACATCTATGGCAGCGAACAGTAAGTTAAACAAACAAAAAGAACCTCATTAAACAATCCCTGCTGTGGCTAAGTTACTAAGTCAGGCACATTTTACTGCCTGCCCCAGTTAAAGTTACAGCTCACGCATCAAGTACAGCATCAACTGTGGCCAACAGTCACCTGTCCTGCAGCTCAGAGATTAAATTAACTCAATTCTCTGGCCAAGGGTCAGTTCACTTCAAACTACAGTGAATAATGTGTTGATGGATTTCAGACTCTGTGCATTTAAAGGAATATACAGACAATACAAAATGTCGGTCATAGAAGCAGGCTTACTACATTGGCCCAGATTTTGCTGCCATGGTAACGTCAAGTTTAACGGCACTCGCTGTTATTACTATACGAATCGTCTAACAAATTACAAAATTAACAGGTACTTGGGGAGATTTGAGCCAATTCAGGAGAGCCCCAGCACAATTCTGTAAAAGACAGATCGTGTTTGACTAATCAAATTGAATTTTTTGAAGTAACAGAGAAGGTTAATGAAGGGAAAGCAATGGATGTTGTCTATAAGGATTTTAAGAAAGTGTTTGACCAAGTACCACATAAAAGGCTGGTTAACAAAACTGGGGCTCATGGAATAGGAGGGTCAGTGTCCAATTGGATAAAAAAAAATTGGCTTAAGGACAGAAAACAGCAAGTCATGTTAAACGGCTGTTTTTCAGACTGGAGGATAGTAGACAGTGGTGTTCCTCAAGAATCAATGCTATGACCACTGCTTTTATGACATATATATATATGTGTGTGTGTGTGTGTGTGTGTGTGTGTGTGTGTATGAGTTGGATATTGGAATACAGAGTAATATTTCAAAGTTTGTCGATGACACCAAACTTAGAGGTGTGGCAAACAGTGAGCATAATACCAATCAACTGCAACAGGACAGAGATATTCTAGCAGAATGGGCAAATTAAATTTAATACAGGAAAGTGTGAGATGATGCATTTTGGCAGAAGGGATAGGGAGAGGCAATACAGACTCAATGGCACAGTTCTAAACTGTGTGCAGGAACAGAGGGACCTGGGGGTGCACGTGCATTGATCTTTGAAGGTGGCAGGACAGAGAGAGTAGTTAGCAAAACATGTGGGATCTTGGGCTTCATAAATAGAGGTATTGAGTACAAAAGCAGGGAAGTTATGCCGAATCTTTGTAAAGCTCTGGTTAGGCAACAACTAGAGTATTGCATCCAGTTCAGGTCACCGCATTTCAGGATGGATGTGAGGGTCCTTGAGAGGGTGCAGAGGAGATTTACCAGAATGGTTACAGGATTACGTTGGAAAAGCTGGGTTTGTTCTCCTTGGAGCAAAGGAGATTGAGGGGAAATTTGATAGAGGTGTGCAAGATTTTGACAGGTTTGGACGAGGGTAGACAAAGAAAAGCTGTGCCTTTTAGCTGACGGTAAAAGGACTGGGGGACACAGATTTAAGGGTTTGGGCAAGAGATTTAGGGAGGATGTGAGGAAGAACTTTTTTTTTAACACAGTGAGTGAGTGGTATTAACCTGGAACAGTCTGCCTATAAGGGGGGGGTGCTAGCGGAGCCAGTGATTTTAAAAGGAAATTGGATGGGCACTTGAGGGAAATAAACTTGCAGGGTTACTGGGATAGAGTGGGGGAATGGGACTGACTGGATTGCTCTACAGTGAGCCAGCATGGACTCGATGGGCCGAATGTTGACCTTCTGTGTCATAATGACTCTCTGACTGCGACTCCATAACAACTTGGTGAGGTAGATTTACCTCGTGAATGGAGAATGGCCACAAGTTACTAGACAATTTGTGCCTCTTCACCATTAGCCTCACGAAAACGGCAGCTTGTCTTCAATGTACCCGAGAATTTTAAGAAGCTGCTGCATTTAATGAGGAGATTTATGCTCCTCCGATGCCACTCAATCTCTGTCCCAGAAAGGGAACAGTTTAAACTGTGGAGTGACAGATGAGTGAATCACTGAAGATTTTAAGCATTTTTAAGTTAAATTTTCTTATTTTTCCTTTGTCTCTTTTTCTCTCTCTCTTATTTCATTGTCTTTCCCTCTCTTTCTGGATCTGATCGGACTCTAATTCCTTCTCCATTGTTCCTGTTTTTTTCTCTCTCTATAAATCTCATCGGTTCAGGAGATAGACTGTTGGTCTCCTCGTTCACCAAGTCTAACAGGGCAGACTACGAGATGCCTCACTCCAGTAGGATCTGGGCAATATACTGTACATAATGTGTGTGTGTATAATTTAATGTTCTTTCAAATTATCCTAAAGCCTGTAAATATGCAACACCCCACCATTGAACAGACACACTGATCAGTTCAGCAGCTTTGACCCAAGATTAGCACACGAGCTAAATTCTCAGGGACATTTTAGTATTCTGGGATGCAGAGTAATCATTTGAGTTGCTGCAAGACACACAGTCCATGGGTGGCAACAGCTCTGGGTCCAATATTCTCTTAATGGGCTGTCAGATCCCCATTCGCATCTTTATTCAAATAGTCACAATGTTGGAAAGTCTAGGATAAAATCAATCACTCTCAAATTGGGCCATACTACAACAGTTCGTAGAACCATAGGTGGCCATCTGGCCCATCGTACCTTTGCAGGCTCTTTGATACAGCTATCAATTAGTCCCACACCCCCTTTCCCTTTTGCCTTCCGAAAGTTATTGAATCTGCTTCCACATTGTTGTTGAGGACGCCCCTTGAGTATTGTTCCCTTTAGCGCCTTCCAACCCTTCTGGAGTGGCTGCACTAACCTTGTGGTTGCAGCACTCTATTAACCAACCAGAGCTTGCAAGTTTAAATTCCACTAGGCAAAAAAATGAAATTTGATTTAGTAAATCTGGTCATTCGTGGGTTGGCACGAGAAAACAACCATGAAAGCGGAATTGTTAAAAAAAAAAATCTGGTTCACTATTGTCCTGCCGTCTCTCCCATAGGTGATTCCAGCACATGGGATGGGCAATTTCCTGCTTTGTCTGTGTCACTCACATCCCAAGGACAAACAACTGCTCATGGGCATAACCTCCATTCACTGACAAAAGATGGAAGATGAGAACATAAATGTGGAAAATACTACTTTATACTCAGGTCAGAGGCTGGGAATTCTGCAGCGAGTAACTTGCCTCCTAACTCCCAAAAGCCTGTCCACAATCTACAAGGCACAAGTCAGGAGTGTGTTGGAATATTCTCCACTTGCCTGGATGGGTGCAGCTCCAACACTCAAGAAGCTCAACACCATCCAGGACAAAGCAGCCTGCTTGATTGGCACCCCATCCACCACCTTCAACATTTACTCCCTTCACCAGATGCACAGTGGCAGCAGTGTGCACCATCTACATGATGCACTGCAGCAACTCACCAAGACTCCTTCAACAGCACCTTCCAAACCCGCGACCTCTACCACCCAGGAGGACAAGAGCAGCAGATGCATGGGAACACCATCACCTGCAAGTTCCCCTCAAGTCACACACCATCCTGACTTGGAACTATATCGCCGTTCCTTCACTGTCGCTGGATCAAAATCCTGGAATTCCCTTCCTAACAGCACTGTGGGTGTACCTTATCAATGCACAAAGCTAGACAAGCAAGCCAAAACCTTAAAAGAAAAACGATGTAAATCAGACCATTGCAGTTTTTAAACTTGTCCACATGAGCTATTCTAGTAGCTTCACAGCTTCCTGTAAAAGCAAGAAGCAAATAAGCATAAATTCTAACGTAGACACTTGGTCTAATTATGTGAAAGGACAGAATGCCTCTTTGTGGACTCGTTACCATGCTGTCCATTCCATTCAGAATCTTGGCAATCTAGCTTTCGGAAAAATTAGTAACAACAGGCACTTTCACAGCGAGCATCAGCTAAAGAAAGATAAAAAGAAAAGTTACGCTTTTTTCCTATTTTCAGTAATTAAAGATATAGAATGATATGGAATTAGAGATATAGAATGATATGGCCCAGGAATCATCCATTTGGCCCAGAAATTGCTCTAACCTGTGCTGCTGTACCTTCACCACCCCACAACCCTCCAATTATCACTGCCAAACAGTGCTGCATTACAGCGACTCCCTGACCTGCTAGGGCCCTTATCTGTCTAAAGTAATATATGAACTGCAAACAAAACTTGATTTGGAAAATGTATCTGTTATTTAAACTCCTCCAGCCCAGCAGCAGCAAATGAGAAAGTTTGAAACTAATTTTAAAAAAAAAATTATTTCCCATTAAGAGTTTATCTGGGGAATAATACTGCCAGGACAACATAAAGACAACAAAATATCTTGTATTTCTCTGAATGGGGAAACCCTCAGATAGCACCATTGGACACAATGATCCTTTGGAGACCAAAACAGCAAAGACTGGATTCTGCATTTCCCAATCAATGTCTAAAGTTCAAACAGAAATGCAACCTAATATGCAACAGACTGTGGATGTGCAGTTGTCCTAGTGTAAGGAACCTGTCCTCAATGTAAATAGGGCTGATTCCAGAGTACAGGGAGCCTCAGGGTATTGGGGGTTGCAGCCTTGGAGGGTTATATTCTCCATCACTCTCTGGCTGTAGTCTGAACAGTTTTACAGTTTTCATTGTAAAAAAAAATGCATTTATATAGCTCTTTAAATGTAACAAAACAGCAAACCACCACACATGAGCATTAATCAGATAAAATTTGCCACCGAGCCACATAAGGCTATATTAGGACTTGTGACCAAAAGCTTGGTTAATGAGGTAGGTTTTAAGCAGCCTCTTAAAGGAGGAAAGAGAGGTGAAGGTTTATGGAGGGAATTCCAAAGCTTAAGACCCAGGCAGCTGAAGACATGGACACCAACGATGGAGTGATTAAAACTGGGGATATACTAGAAGCCAGAAATAGAGGATTGCAGAGATCTTAGAAGGTTGCATGGCTGGAGGAGGTTATAGAGATAAGAAGGGGCAAGGCCCTGGAGGGAATTGAAAACAAAGACGAGAATTTTAAAATTGAGGTGCTACCAGACCGGGAGGAAGGGGGCGATGGGGAAGTAGGACTTGATGCGAGTTAGGATACAGGGAGCAGAGTTTTTGATGATCTCAAGTTTACAGGGAGTAGACTGTGGGAGGTCAGCCAACAGTACATTTGAACAGCCAAGTCTAGAGGTAACAAAGGCACGGATCAGTGTTTCAGCAGCAGATGAACTGCGGCAGGGGTGGAGTCAGGGGATGTAACTGAGCTGCAAGCAGTCTTCACTAAGGAAAGGATGTGGGTATGGATGTTCAGCTCAGGGTCAAGTGTGATGTCAATGTACTAACGTGCAAATCTCAATAGGTCTGAATATACTAAAAGTTTTAATGTTTTTTTTACAAACTTTGTTAATTTGCTTCCCTGGTGTCACAAGTGACAAATGGAATGCACTGAATATAGTGTGAGGAATCTAACCCACAATCCATCACTCTTCACTTCTGCTGTGTTGAAAGCTCCACAACCAAATATTCAGTCATTTGGCCTGGAAAACACAAACACTGAGCAGCTCATTGATATCAAACTTGCAAAGTGAAAATTTCATTGCGCTCAAATACTAAATTTAAAATGACATTTACAGGACTGAAAAACCACAAGCTCCACAGAGATGGAGGGTGTGCAGATTATACGCGAGTACAATAATTATACAAGCAACATGTTGGTTTTATGATGCAATGATAAACCAACAGCACCCCAAAGTCAGTGTTACTTTATTTAGCAGTGTTTTACAATACAGGCTGATTCTTACAACCAACAATGACTCCTAATATTTCCCATCTTTGCACAAGTGTGGAATTCTGAAAATCCCATAGCTATATGATGCTCAGCCAGCAACCATTTTAAACTTACACGAAGCAGTGTCAAATTCTTGTTAGGAGATTTCAAAAACATTCACACCACAGGTTGCCATTGAAGATGGGGCTGTTGGTCATACAAGTAACATTCGCGCCACACAAGTGCCAGGTAATGACCATCTCACACATGAGAGAATCTAACCATCTCCCCTTGACATTCAATGGCATTACCATCGCTGAATCCCCCATTATTAACATCCTGGGGATCACCACTGACCAGAAACTGAACTGCACCAGCCACATAAATGCTGTGGCTACAAGAGCAGGTCAGAGGCTGGGAATTCTGCAGTGAATAACTCACCACCTGACTCCCCAAAGCCTGTCCACCATCTATAAAGGCACAAGTCAGGAGTGTGATGGAATACTCTCCACTTGCCTGGATGGGTGCAGCTCCAACAACACTCGACACCATCCAGGACAAAGCAGCACCGCTTGATTGTACCTCATCTACCACCTTCAACGTTCACTCCCTCCACCGACGTACAGTGTGTACCATCGACAAGATGCACTGCAGCAACTCACCAAGGCTACTTCGACAGCACCTTCCAAACCTGCGACCTCTACCACCTAGAAGGACAAATGCATGGGAACACCATCACCTGCAAGTTCCCCTCCAAGTCACACACCATCCTGGCCTGGAACTATATCGCCGTTCCTTCACTGTCGCTGGGTCAAAATCCTCGAACTCCCCTCCTAACAGCACTGTGGGTTTACCTACAGCCCAAGGACTGCAGCTGTTCAAGAAGGCAGCTCACCACCACCTTCTCAGGGGCATTTAGGGATGGGCAAGAAATGCTGGCACAGCCAGCGATGCCCACATCCCCCAAACGAATAAAAAAAACCCTAACCTGCTATTTCCCCCCGCCCCTTCCTTCTCAATATCAGAACACTGTTGGACGTCCACCATTGGCATAGCCGAGCCCAGGCATTCTCACATCTGCTCATCCAGGCAGGGCAGCTGTACAGAATTCAGCAGCAGGAATTACTGGTCTGCAATCTACCCCTAAGCCAAGTAGAATTGTACAAGATAAAAGAGGCCATTCGGCCCATCATGTCTGTCTGTACTGGCTCTTTGAAAGAACTGTCTAATTCTCAGCCCTACCCCCCTGCTCTTTCCCCATAGCCCTGCAATTTTTATTCCTTTTCAAGTATTTATCCAATTCCCTTTTTGACAAGTTATGATTAAATCTGCTTCCACCGCCTGTTCAGGCTGCGCATTCCAGATCACAACTCGCTGTCTCAAAAAAAAATTCACCTTGCCTCTGATTCTTTTGCCAATCACTTTATATCCATGTCCTCTGGTTACTGACCTTTCTGCCAATTGAAAACAGTTTCTCTTTGCTTACTCAATCAAAAACCTTCACGAAATCCCCCTTTAATCTTCCCTAAAAGGAGAACACCAGCTTCTCCAGATATTCCATATAACTGAGGCCCCTCGTCCCTGAAACCATTCTGGTAAATCTCTGGACCAAGACCTTGACACCCTTCCTAAAGTGTGAACTGTACACAATTCTGCAGCCGAGACCTATACAGTAATTTTATAAAGATTTTTTGTATCTTCCTTGTCTTTGTATGCTATTCCTTTGTTAAGTCAGGAACATCATACAGTTTTCTTTAAACAGCCTTCTCTCCCACTCTGCTCATCACCTGCAATTTCGCCAAGCCAGAGAGAGATACAGCTCCTTTTCACTTGTGAGCAACGTCATGAATCATGAACTGAAAATGATCTTGGTTTCTGGCTCAATGTGACACTACCCTAAACTGCATCAGCACCTCATTCACCTGCTGCCACACTCAGTACCCACGTTGCAGGGGTTCCCTGTTACTCAGGAATTTTCAGAGTGCAGGTTGGCATCAAGCTTTTGATTTCTACCTAAGGAAGGGTCAGAATTGTTGTGGGTAGCTGGGTCCTCGTTGGCTTGAGTTTATAAATCACCTTAATGTAGTAAAATGTCCCAAGGTGCGATTATCGAACAAGAATTTGACAGAGAGCTACATGAGGTATCAGAGCAATTAACCAAAAGTTGGGTCAAAGAGCTAGGTTAAAAGGAGCGTTTTTGAGGAGAGAGAGGCAGAGAGGTGTAAGGAGAGTATTCCAGAGCTTAGGGCCCGGGCAGTTATGGTTAGTTCTGTGCACCAGATAGATTCATAGCAATGTCTACCCACGTATCTGAGGTTTAGATATGGAAGCACTGAAATTTAATACTTCATTACAAAAACAAAGAATTTACCTTCCAAAAGTCTATTAGGCAAAGACTACCCTCCTGCAGGATTTGGAAGGAAAACATTTCAACAAGCACTCAATTTTAAGATCAGGTTTGTAATTCAAATAATTCAAGTTGCTTGAACAAATGGTTTCCTAACCTCTCCCAACCCTCCATAATAAGTGCCGTACACTTACAGTTTCCCATTACTGTTAAACCTGAATACACCAGTGAGCAGACATCAACACTTAACACTTTACTCCAACAAATCTTAGCAAGCTTTCTAAAGAAACAGAGAAGGCAATATTTATTTAAATGGACTATGATCCACCCACTTGATAACACACAGCCATTATTCATCTTGGGGTCTGTAGAGATAACACTTATTGCAGCAGGAGTTGAATATTTCATCAATCACAACAAAAAGGAAAATATATTCTGCTCCAACAACCCTTTGTCCATTTTCTTTGATGGAAACAAAATTGATATAAATTCCCTTTGCCCAAAGTGAGGAAAGCAGCATTCTTTTGTTCAAGAAAGCTTCACTCCAGTCTGACACATTGGCTCTATCTAGGTTAAGTATCTCAGCTCAGACAGATGCATGAAAGACTCCCCTTTGAGCTAAAAGAAGATGAATGAACACCCCTCGCCCATGACACTAAGTCAATGATTTTGAACAAAGTCATCACAGCTCCCAGTGGTGCCCTTATCTACGTCATAAATCAAACATAATTTGGCAAAAATTGGACAATCTCACTCAAGGATGACCAGTGTAGGAAATGGAACTGTCACTCTAGTGCATTTTGGACTGTGGCAGTGTGGGGGCAGCGATAAAGTGCATTAAACTGGAGAGACGTTAACATGGTCAGTGGCTGAAAGTGTTCCGGTGATGTTAATGGGAATATTGAAGAGTGGATGACACTTCCTTTTAAAAAAAAATGCTGGATTTAATTTCAAGGTCTGAAGTTGTGGAAGTGATTTTAACACATTAAGATAGTGTAACAAATGCCAATTTATCCTGTTCAAGATTCCCGATGCCCAATTGTTAAAACTTGCACTTTATGAACAATAATTAAAACAATCTGTGCTCAGACTCTACACGAAGATCACTGTAAACTCAAATATTCAAACAAAGTCTACCCAAAACCATTTTTTCATATCTCTTAGCACCCAAGATTTGGCATCAAATGAACTTGTTTGTTTTTATTTAACAATGTACGGTGATGTGGTGGTAATCTTAATGGTAAATAATCCAGAGAAGAAAACTTCAAATCCCACCATGACAGCTTAAAGAATGTGAATTCAGTTTAAAAAATCTGGAAATAAAAACCTGGTAATCAATAAAAGCACCAACGTGGTTCCCTAAAGTCCTTTAGGGAAGGAAACCTGCTGTCCTTACCTGGTCTGGGCCTGTGTGACTCCAGTCCGACACCTTCAAACTGCCATCTGAAATGGCCTAGCAAGCCAAAACCAGGCAGCTCCCACCACCACTCTCTCAGGGCAACTAGGGACGGACAATAAATGCCGGCCTTTCCATATCCCCGAGATGGGGTTTTTAAGCATCACATCCTATCTTCAGGGTATTTCAAAGCATTTTACAACCAATGGATAACTTCTGAGGCACCATCAGTTTACACAGAAAAGGCAGCAACCAATTACACTGCAAGAAAGCAAATCAGCAAATGAATGACCAGATATTCTGCTTTTTGAGAATATTAGGTTGGTTGAGAGAAATATTGGCAAGAGACACCAGCAATGGGAGAACACCAACCTCTTTTCCAAATATTGTGACAGGCAGGTGCTGCCTTATGTAACATTTCATCAAAAAGATGGCTATGGCACATTTTCCTGACTTGACAGTGACGGTTCCAGCAGCTGAACCAAACTGAATAGAGATTACCTGGGCGATGACCGGCAGCGAGTAGTGAACTTGCTTCCACTCCGGGTCTTTTTTTAAAAATTGTTTTGGATACAATTGGAAACATTTGTCAGGTTTCTTATGCACCCATTTTACAATGAAGTCTAATTGCAGGAAATCACTGGAATTTGATTAAAATACTTAAAAAAAAAATTGAAATGATTGCAATATACATCTCAAACATTGAGCTAAGGAATACGGAGTTCCAAAAGGATCATTGAAAAACTAGAAAACAGCAACAGAGGTTGGCTATTATACAAAAGCAGACAGTGGGAGATTCCACCAGTCCATTGTTGACTAAACAGCCAGTGCCCACAACGTCCAGCAGATTTTTAAAAATACGATTAGCTTGATTCACTGGAAACTTCACTCCCAAGGGAGGACAACAATTAATTTTACAGCTGTATACCAAAAGATTATAATCTATGGCTGCAGCCTTTCTTGGGAGATTTTCTCTTTGCTTCCCCTTCCCTCGCTGGAATCAAAGCATAGAATGGCTACAGCACAGAAGGAGGCCATTCAGCCCATCATGTCTGGGCTGGCTCTCCAAGAACAACTTACCTAGTCCCAACACCCCTGCCTGGTCACCATAGCCCTGCAAATTTTTTCTCTTCAGTTAATTCTCCAATGTCCTTTTGAAAACCACACCCTCAGACAGTGCACTCCAGATCCTAACCCACTCGCTGCACAAAATAGATTTTTCTCGTGTCACCTTTGGTTCTTTTGCCAATACTTTAATTCAGTATCTTCTGGTTCTCGACCCTTCCACCAATGGGAACAGTTTCTCCCCATCTACTCTATCCAGACCTATGATTTTGAACACCTCTATCAAATCTCCTCTCAACTTTCTCTTCTCTAAGCAGAACAGCCCCAGCTTCTCCAATCTATTCTCGTAACTGAAGTCTCACTCCCAGAACCTGCACCCTCGCCAATGCCTTTACATCCTTCCTGAAGTGTGGTTCCTAGATTTGGACACAATACTCCAGCGGTGGCCGAACCAGTGTTTTATAAAAGGTTACACACATTAAAGGCCGGCTCGGGTCTGCAAATGAAACCCGACCCGAACCCGACAGAACTGCATCCGACCCAGAGTCCGAATGCCAGACCCGGAAGTGTGACCTGACCTGAACCTGACATGTCGTCAGGTCCCGTTGGGTTCAGGTCGAGTAGCCATGCTCTAACATACATACGGATTTAGGAGCAGAAGTAGTCCATTCAGCCCCTCAAGTCTCTCCACCTTTCAATAAGATCATGGCTGATCTGTTTGTGTCTCGAATTCCACACTGCCATCTACCCCCAATAACCTTTGATTCCCTTGCCTAACAAGAATCTATCTATCCCCGCCTTAAAAATATTCAATGACCCCACCTCCACTACCTTCTGGGGAGGCAGTAGCGTAGTGGTAACGTCAGTGGACTAGTAATCCAGAGCCCAGGCTAATGCTCTGGGGACATGGGTTCGAATCCCACCACAGCAGATGGTGAAATTCGAATTCAATTAATAAATCTGGAATTAAAAGCTAGTCTAAGGATGACCATGAAACCTTTGTCGACTGTTGCAAAAACCTATCTGGTTCACTAATGTCCTTTCAGGAAGGGAATCTGCCATCCTTAGCTGCATGTGACTCCAGACCCACAGCAATGTGATTGACTCTTAAATGTCCTCTGAAATGACCTAGCAAGCCACTCAGTTCAAGGGCAATTAGGGATGGACAATAAATGTTGGCCTAGCCAGTGATGCCCACATCCCATAAACAAATAAAAAGAGTTCCAAAGTCGCACAACCCTCAATAGGGCAACCCCGAATTTTAAAACTGTGCCTCCTAGTTCACTGTAACTTCTTTGTTTTTGTACTCACTGCCTCGATTTATAAAGCCATATGCTTTATTAACCACTTTCGCTACCTGCTCTGCAATCTTCAATGATTTGTGCACATATATAATCCCAGGTCCAATTGCTCCTGTACCCCCTTTAGAATTGTATCCTTTATTATATATTGCCTCTCTTTGTTCCTCCTACCAAAATGAATCACTTTGCAATTCTCAGCATTAAATTTCATCTGCCACATGTCTGTCCATCCAAGAGACTACGTCATCTAAAAGTCTATCAATATTCTCCTCCTCAGTTCACAATACTTCCAAACTTTATGTCATCTGCAAATTTTGCCCTGCACTGAAGGCCTGCTCAGGTCGGGGTAAAAGAACCCGACCGAACCAGCGCAGACCCGATCCCGGCCCAAGTCCCTCCAATTTTGCCCCAAGCCCGACCCGACCATCCCTTTACTTACTTTCCAACTCGGAACCTCCAGGAAGGAGGATAGAGACGTCACTCGCTCACTGCGCGGACTCAGTTTCCCTGCTTGACGTCCCGAACTCCCAGCTCAGGTAAGTTTTTAAATTTTAATACTTATCAGCAGAGCACTTACCGTGTGTGTCTGACCCAGACCCGACCCCGAAAGCTGGGCCCGACCCGACCCCGACACATGTCGAGTCCCGTCTGTTTCGGGTCAGGTAGCAGGCCTTTACCCTGCACCCTCAAGTCTAGGTCATTAATACAGATCAAGAAAAGCAGTGGTCCTAGTACTGACCCCTGGGCAACCCCACTATATACTTTCCTCCAGTCTGAAAAACAATTGTTCACTTCAACACTCGGTTTCCTCTTATTCAGCCAGCTTTGTATCCATGCTGCTACTGTCCCATTTATTTCAGGGGCTTCAATTTTGCCAGCAAGTCCATTATGTGGCATTTTATCAAAAGCCTTTTGGAAGTCCATGTACACCATGTCAACTGCTTTATCGTTATCAACATCATCTGTTAACTCACTGAGGAACTCGATCAAATTAGTTAACCTCCGTAAACGTACGGTCATTTGTCTTGATACGCATCAAGTCCGTTCCCTCACTGACCTACATTGTCTCCCGGTCAAGCAACGTCTTGATTTTAAAATTCTTATACCCGTTTTCAAATCCCTCCATGGCCTCATCCCTCCCTATTGCGGTAACCTCCACCAGCCCCACAACCCTCCGAGATATCTGTACTTATCTACTTCTGGCCTCTTGAACATCTCCAATTTTTAATCGCTCCAACATTGGTGGCCATGTCTTCGGATACCAAGGCCCTACACTCTGGAATTCCCTCCCTAAACCCCTCAACCTCTCTTTCCTCCTTTAAGACACTCCTTAAAACCTACTTCTTTGATCCAGCTTTTAGTCATTTACCCTAATATCTCAGGTGGCTCAGTGTCAAATTTTGTTGAAAAATACTCCTGTGAAGCACCTTTGGAATGTTTTACTATGTTAAAGGCGCTATATAAATATAAGTTGTTGTTGTCATTACTCTGATTACTGAGGCTCAACAACAGATTGATTGTTGCACTTCAATTGCAGTGTCAGTTATTGCACAGAAGGCAAATATGCAATGCCAAGCCCTTACAATGTCTTCTTAATGTACATGTTGGTAACCGTCCATGCAGTCTCAGGTTCTGGCAAGCTTTGTTCTATGTATTCATACTCACTCAGAACCAAACAGACCAAATAATATTGACCAAAGATTGTCAAAACAGACTCGCAATCCAGGTACAACTCGAGAGCTGTTATTTGTGATAAAAGTAGCTGTTGAATAAACTGTTATACCCAACCCCTGCCTGCATCCCAGCAATGTAACCCGAAACACCAATTCTTTTGTAAGGCTTCAACAAAACCTTAGCAGCTATTTAGAATTAGCAAGGTCACAAAGAGGTCCTTAAATTCAGAACATGTAATAAAAGCACTTTGCAGTAAAAGAACTCTCAAAACTATTATTCCTCTTGGCTCTAGTCCAACCTTCCAATTAGTACTAACAAAGAACACTCGCCTGTAAAGGCTTCATCAGATTCACCTGTCAAAGCATTTTCCAAACAACTTGCATGAGAAATAAAGGCATTTAAAAGCCATGGCACAAAAATGGAGGTTGCTGGGCAGATTACAGTAGTTACATTTTCTCTGCCCCCATCAGTACAGCATGTGATATTTTCTATACAGTGTTAACCATTACTGAGGGATTCAAAAAACTAGATTTTTTTTGTAATCGACTGCAACTTCACACTTCAAGAATGGTGAAGTAAAGTCATCACTGTTAGCTATACATTATACAGATCTAACGTGACCCTACTTCTGAGATTTATCCATCCATTCATGGGATGTGGGCGTCACTGGCAAGACCAGCATTTATTGCCCATCCCTAATTGCCCTGGAGGAGAAGGTGGTGGTGAGCTGCCTTCTTGAACCGCTGCAGTCCATGTTGGGTAGGTACACTGACAGTGCTGTTAGGAAGGGAGTTCCAGGATTTTGACCCAGCGACAGTGAAGGAACAGTGATATAGTTCCAAGTCAGGATGGTGTGTGGCTTGGAGGGGAACTTGCAGGTGATGGTGTTCCCATGCATCTGCCGCCCTTGTTCTTCTAGGTGGTGGAGATCGCAGGTTTGGAAGGTGCTGTTGAAGGAGGCTTGGTGATGTGCTGCAGTGCATCTTGTAGATGATACACACTGTTGCCACTGTCTGCCAGGGGTGGAGGGAGTGACTGTTTAAGGTGGTGGATGGGGTGCCGACCAAGTGGGCTACTTTACACTGGAGTGCATAAAGCTTCAAGTGTTGTTGCTGCTGCACTCATTCAGGCGAGTGGAGAGTATTCCATCACACTCCTGGCATGTGCCTTGTAGGTGGTGGAGAGGATAAAAGGTATTTTATAGATTCATTTTAACCTGCACTCACCATTAATTCAGAACGTAGGAGTGCCCTCAAAATAAAAAATCTGCAAAACATACATTTCACCAAGCTCTCAAACATTGTTATAGGGGATACTTGGCTGTTGAATAGTTATAAAAAGGGTCACTGGTTACTCTATTAACCTATAAAAGTCAAAGTTACAATTCGAGTGCTAAATATCAACATGTATTCTCATGGTCGGTACAAAGCACATTAGGGAGGGGGGAAATATGCTTAGCAAGTCACACCACTTCTAATGTACACTTTTACTGTCCACAGGGAAGGAGGCCTGTTACCAAAATATCTGCTCACTGTTTGAAAATATAATCACACAGAAGGAGAGAAAATATTTTTTTTTGAGGGAGTCGAAGAGAGAAATAGAATTGGGATCAAGAAAGAAACGTTTCCAGGTCTTACTTTATATAACGCTGCGACAAATGCCCTCACTCCAAATTAATTTTAAAAATCTGGTATAAAAGTAAATGTAACCAAAAAGGTACCAGTACTGAACATTGTTTCAGCTAGCTGAAACAGTCAAATCATCACATTCCCTCATCTATATTTCTTCCAAATGAAGCCAACATTACCTAGTTATCTTTTCAGACAGTTGTGGGTTCAGCTCCCACTCCAGTGACCTTAGCATGACTTAATCTAGATTGCCACTCCAGTGCAGTGCTGAGGGACTGCTGCACTGTCAGAGGTGCTGTCTTTCAAATGAGACATTAAACTGAAACCCTGTCTGTGCTCTCAAGTGGATGTGAAAGATCCCACGGCCACTATTTTGAAATAAAACAGTGGAGTTTTACCCTGTGCCTTGGGAAATATTTATCCTTCAACTAACAAACAGATTATCTGACTGTTTACCTTACTGCTGTTTGTGGGAGCTTGCTGTGCACAAATTGCCTGCTGTATTTCCTACATTACAACAGTGACAAAACATATATCTTTGCATACACCACTTCTTAAACATGCTTGCTCACTATATTCGAGTACAGATGCTGCATTAATGTTTATTTTACACTGGTTTTATGTTCAGGTGTTAGCAATTGAGTTCCACAGAGTTTCAGTCCAAATTCCTCACAGCAAGATTGAGACATAGATCAGTGCAGAAACTAGTGGAAATTTCAGCGTAACTTCCTACATGAGTGTAAATCAGGAAATTTTAGGTTTACTTTGTAATTCATTCATGAGATGCCAGCATTGTTAACAAGGTCAGTATTTATTGCCCGTTCCTGGTTAGCCTCAAGGAGGTTATGATGAGTTGCCTTCAGTCCTGCAGTCCACATGAAGGGACTCCCACAGTGCTATTATTAGGTGGGGCGTTTCAGGATTTTGACCCAGTGAAAATGAAGGAACAGCTGATAGATGCCCAAGTCAGGATGGTGTGTGGCTTGGAGGGGAACTTGCAGGTGGTGGCGTTCCCATGCGTCTGCTGCCCTTGTCCTTCTATGTGGTAGAGGTCACGGGTTTGAAAGGTACTGTCTAAGGAGGCTTGGCGAGTTGCTGCACTGCATTTTGTATACATTGCTGCCACTGTGCGTTGGTGGTGAAGTACTTTGGGATGTTTTAATAAGTTAAAGACGCTAAATAAATGCAAGTAATTGTTACTGGATTACAGGAAAAACAATGTTTTGTAGGGAATTACAATGCAGTCAGAAGTTGGGAGGCTGTGTTGGGGGTCAAGCAATAACTGTGCTCTTGCTGTTTAGCCTTTTGTTGTTTCATTTAAAAAAAATACTGCATCTCATTCCAGAGAACAAGACAGTTAATGTAAGCACATTTACCCCTGGGACCCACAGCAGAGGGGCAAACACCTTGTATTCAGTGTGCATGTTTGCAAGTGGGCCCAGAGGGGATAATACAGAAGAAACATTAAGCAATTCGGTTATTTACCAATTTGAAAAGTAAAGAGAACAATGACAGCATCAACAACTTGCATCTCTATAGCACCCTTAATATAGTAAAACATCCCAAGGTGCTTCACAGGAACACAGCAAACAGAATTTTGACTCTGAACCACATAAGGAGTTATTAAGACAGGTAACCAAAAGCTTGGTCAAAGAGGTAGGTTTTAAGGAGCATCTTAAAAGGAGAGGGGCAGACAGGTTTAAGGAGTGAACCCCAGAGCTTAGGACCCAGGCAGCTGGTGGCGCGGTCACCAATGCTGGAGCGATGAAAATCGGGGAAGAGTGCAGTGACGACATGGAAGAATTAGAAGACAAGGATGTAACGATGAGGTGTACAGATGCAAGGTCTGTCTTCTCCTTTATCTCAGAACTCACGTGTACCATACTGTGCTGCTTTTTCTCGAAGCAAGCCTTGAATCCCATTTGAAACTTTCTGAAAGTTCATGATTCATTCCATGAACAAACTCAGAAATATTGAGGCCACTAATTCTCAAGATGTCAAGTGTTATAATGAAATAATCTTCAGCTGAAGTATGGAATTCTCATTAATCACTTTCAGCCCAAGTGTATTACCCAGTGACATTTCAGAAGATGAATGAATAGCAAGTTTACATTTTTTTTTTTAAATGTGCACACTGAAGTTATAATTTTTTTACACGTCACCTTTTGAACTTCCAGTCACAGATTGCACACTTGAACAGATGCCTTTAATGTGAACACTACTTGTTTACTGAGCCTTGGCTACTTAACAAGGAAACCTTTCAGTCATGCTGAGGTCTTGAGAACTGTACAACATACAATTCTAACGGAGCAGGAAGTGGACTACAAGACAAAGAAACTATTCATTCTATTCCAAGTGCCATTATTTAAACCCAAACTAGACCAACTCCACCTCCTCCTTTACTTTATTAAAATACATGAATCCAATCTTTAACCAGAAATTAAGGGTCCTATAATAATGTTTGCCTGGATTTGACCTTAAATATCAGGATGCATCTTAGAATCATAGAATGGTTACAGCACAAAGATGGCCATTCTGGCTCTCTACAAGAACTCAGCTAGTCCCACTCCCCCTGCCCTTTTTCCACAACCTTACATTTTTTTTCTCTTCAGATAATTATCCAATTTCCTTTTGAAGGCCTCTGTTGAATCTGCCTCCACCACACTCTCAGACAGTGCGTTCCAGATCCTAAACACTCACTGAACCTGCCTCCACCACACTCTCAGGCAGTGCATTCCAGATCCTAAACACTCACTGAACCTGCCTCCACCACACTCTCAGGCAGTGCATTCCAGATCCTAAACACTCACTGAACCCGCCTCCACCACACTCTCAGGCAGTGCATTCCAGATCCTAAACACTCACTGAACCTGCGTCTACCACACTCTCAGGCAGTGCATTCCAGATCCTAAACACTCACTGAACCCGCCTCCACCACACTCTCAGGCAGTGAATTCCAGATCCTAAACACTCACTGAACCTGTCTCCACCACACTCTCAGACAGTGCATTCCGGATCCTAAACACTCACTGCGTAAAAAAGTTTTTCCTCATGTCGCCGTTACTTCTTTTGCCAATCACCTTCAATCTGTCTCCTCTGTTGTTTTTAACTCATTTGTGGGATGTGGGCGCCGCTGGCTAGGCCTGAATTTATTGCTCATCCTTAATTGCCTTTGAGAAGGTGTTGGTGAGCTGCCTTCTTGAAGCTCTGCAGTCCTTGGGGCATAGGTACACCAATAGTGCTGTTCTCAAGCCTTCCACCAATGGGAAAGTTTCTATCTGCTCTGCCGAGCCCCCTCATGATTTTGAACACCTCCATCAAACCTCCTCTCAATCTCAGGAGAACAATCCCAATTTTTCCAATCTATCCACGTAACTGAAAAACCCTCATCCCTAGAATCATTCTCGTAAATCTTTTCTGTACCCTCGCTAAAGCCTTCACATTTTTCCCAAGTGCAACATCCAGAATTGGACACAATACTCCAGTTGAGACCTCTACCATGGAATGCCACTCCTAGGTCTGATTTGCATGAACAACAAATCTCATCACCCACTTCCCCAACTAGAAAATCCCACATTCCCTTTCCTCCAACAGAACTGGATCAAAATTTGAAAAATCTCACCTTTTAGGAGTGAGGCGCATTGACAGGTTTCATATTCGGGTCCAGCAACAGCTGTTACGGAGCCAACAAGTTTAACCAAGCATTGTCCTTAGAGGAAGACGGATGGTCAAATTGATGATGCATTCATCTGCGTACAGCCGAAATGAAACTTGTACAAAATACCTGCGATATAGGCAAGTTGGCCAGCCTGGCAGCCAGTCAAATTCAATATTCTTTAAAACATATTTGCTTTTGATCATTCTTCATTTCTATTAGAAAGCATTATAAATTAATATGTTATCAATGACCAGACAACCCATCAAGGTTGTATTCTGCATTTTTTTCTTTGCAGTGAATAAGAGCTGACTAGCTTTAAATTTCCTAAGTACATGGTACACTGTCCAAAGATAAAGATCAGATCAGATCAGAGATAATACCATGAAAAATGGCAGAGATCAAGTCAAGGGTTAGTGTGTTTGCTGAGACTTTATATGGCAAAGAAGAATTTATCATGGTAATATATTATTGGGTAAGATAGGAATTTAGTGTGATTAAAACTGACATTAGCTGAATTTCAATTTTCAATGTAATCGTCAAATTAAATTGAAATATATAGACAAAGGTTCATATAAATTTTAAGAGATTAATAACGGAAATATTAAATAAGTTTATGCAAAATCAATTAAATTGTGTTTGAAGTGCTATTTATGTATTAGAATATTTCAGACTTATCCACTTCGACATAACTGCATCACCTCCCCTAGTGACACACTCAAAGAATTCCACAACAGGCATCAACTCTGACTTACCATGTCATGAGTTCCACTAGGTGGTTATAAAGTGCAATGCAAGCTGTAGGAGTTCCTCAGGGTAGTGTCCTAGGCCCAACCATCTTCAGCTGCTTCATCAATGACCGTCCCTCCATCATACGGTCAGAAGTGGGGATGTTCACTGATGATTGCACAATGTTCAGCACCATTCGCGACTTCTCAGATACTCAAACAGTCCGTGTCCAGATGCAGCAAGACCTGGACAACATCCAGGCTTGGGCTGATAAGTGGCAAGTAACATTCGTGCCACACACATACCAGGCAATGACCAATTCTAACAAGAGAGAATCTAACCATCTCCCCTTAATATTCAATGGCATTATCATTACTGAATCCCCCACTATCAACATCCTGGGGGTCACCATTGACCAGAAACTGAACTGGACCAGCCACATAAATACTGAGGCGACAAGAGCAGGTCAGAGGCTGGGAATTCTGCAGCAAGTAACTCACCTCCTGACTCCCCAGTCAGGAATGTGATGGAATACTCTCCACTTGCCTGGATGGATGTAGCTCCAACACTCAAGAAGCTTGACGCCATCCAGGACAAAGCAGCCTGCTTGGCTGGCACCTCATCTGCACCTTCAATATTCATTCGCTTCGCCACTGGTGCACAGTGGCAGCAATGTGCATCATATACAAGATGCACTGCAGCAACTCACCAAGACTCCTTCGACAGCACTTTCCAAACACGTGACGTCTTCCAACTAGAAAGAGGGAATATGCATGGGAACACCACCACCTGCAAGTTCCCCTCCAAGTCACACACCTGGCTTGGAACTACATCGCCGTTCCTTCACTGTCGCTGGGTCAAAATCTTGGAACTCCCTTCCTAACAGCACTGTGGGTGTACCTACCCCACATGGACTGCAGTGGTTCAAGAAGGCAACTCACCACCACCTTCTCAAGGGCAATTAGGGATGGGCAATAAATGCTGGCATAGCCAGTGACGCCCAGATCCCATGAACGAATAAAAAAAAAACTCGGCGCCGTTTAGAAGCCAGTTGTTTTTAGTGTTAGAAAAAAAATGCTTTATTTTTGGGTAACATGAAAACTGGCAGTTTTCCTGATGTTAATCTCCAGTCCATTTTTTCTGCAAAAGGTTTCCAAGATAGCCAAGATCTTGACCATACTGCCATAAGAATCACTTAATCGTGTCCTTACCCAACAGAAAACTATCGTTCTGTCTTGGAGGTGCTATCTGTCCCCAAGCAGACACTGTATTTTGTGAAGAGATCCAAATTTCTACCCCGTTTGTTTCTAATTTACCTCCTAAACAGCCTAGTTCTAATTTTAAGGTTATGTTCCCTTGTTTTTGATTCTCCCACGAGAGGAAATCGTTTCCTTGTATCTAACCCACCAAATCCTTTTAACAATTTAAACACCCTGATCTTCTCTGCAACGTGTCCTCACAATTTAACACTGAACACCACTGGCAAATCTGTGATGCAAACCCATCTAAGGCCAATAAATCCACCCTGATGTACATTGTCCAAAGCTTTTTATAAAATTATTCACTCATGAAAAGTGGGACGAGTGGGGGGGGCGGGGGGCAGTGGACGAGTGGGGGGTGGGGGGGGGGGGCTATGGTCCGTGGGTAGCAGCTACACACTCCAACCTCTTGCAGTGCGCATTTGGAACAGCCAATTCCTGTCGGTGTCTCTGGAAGACGTCGAGCCGATGGACTTGCTCAGCTGTAGAACTTAAATACTTCAGTCGATATTTGCCATGGGTGTGTTTTGTTCTAAAGTGCAAACGGAGACTGTAGACAGATTTAAAAAGGTGCAAAAAGGGCAAGTACAGTTCATTATTCAGAATTTCCCTGGCTCAATCTCATGAATGTCACAATCTCCAAACTGCTTTATTGAATCATAACTAATCTATGGAGATAAAAAGCAGATTACGAGAGAACAAGTGCCCTTCCTACAGTCCAGGATACATGAATACTAATCACATTCACTAGCACAAAAACAAGGAAGAGTACTTTGCTGCATTTTTATGGTAGCAGATAACAGGACTCATCCCGAGCATTCCCCTCCCTGCAAACAAGCTGAAACTCAGTGGCTTTATCAGCCCTAAACAGGATCATGAAAGGTGATTTCTCTCCAGTTGCTATCTTTAATAACTAATTATAAATATATACACAACACTCGTTCAGCCCCAGCTGGAGTACTGAGTCCAATCCTAGGAACCACACTTTAGGAAGGGTGTGAACGATCTGGAGAGGATACAGAAAAGATTTACGAGAGTGGTTCCAGGTACAACGGATTACAGTTACACGGAGAGACTGGAGTTGTTCTTGGAGCAGAGAAGGTTCAACTCAAGGTGTTCAAAATTATGAAGGGTTTAGATAGAGTAACTACAGAGAAATGGTTTCCAATGGCTCAAAGGTCAAAGGGCACAGATTTAAGGTAATTGTCAGAAGAACCAGAGGCGACATGAGGAGAAACTATTTTATGCAACACTTGCTTAATTATAATTTAGAACAGAATCACAATGATACAGCACAGGAGGAGGTAATTTAGCCCATCATGTCTGTGCCAGTACTTTGAAAGAGCTACCCAATTAGTCCCACTCCCCTGCTCTTTCCCCATGGTCCTGCTAATTCTTCCCCTTCAAATATATATCAAATTCCACCACACTTTTCAGGCAGTGCATTCCAGGTCATAACTATGTAAAAAAAAAATTCTCTTCTCTCGCTGGTTCTTTTGTGAATTACCTTAAATCTGTGTCCTCTGATTACTGTCCTCCTGCCACTGAAAACCATTCTCCTTATTTACTCTACCAAAACTCATCATGATTTGAAAACTTCAAGGTGGATATTGGATCAAAGGTTTATAAAACAAAGGCGGCTGATTTGTAGCAGAGCTAGATACTTCACGAGTACGAAAGAGCCTGTTCAAAGAAGATATGCACAATTGGCACACCAGGAGTTAAATACCCTGCCTTTCACACTCCCCCAAGAGTTATCCTGGACTCTGTAGCAGGAGATACACAAAACTGAGCCAAGCACAAGGAGGAGAATGTCGGCCTGACTGTGCAGGAAAGGGAGACCCAGCACACATGTTGGCTGTGGTAATTCAAAACGACCTGGCCCATGAATTAAATCCAAGCAGCTGTAAGTATAAATCCTGGGGGTGGGATCATATTTAGCCCAGGCCAACCCAATTCAAACCAAATGCAGTCAGCAAACGGGACTGATCGACATGCTGTTGCTACATCGAATCCCAGTCCAGCAATGCCTCGATTTTAAAATTTTCGTACTTGCAGTTAAATCCCTCCATGGCCTTGCCCGTCCCTATTGCTGTAACCTCCACCAGCCCTACAAGATCTCGGCATTCTTCCAGTTCTGCCCTCTGGTGCATCCCCAATTACCATGCCCACCACTAACAGCCTTCAGATGCCAAGGCCCTAGGCTCTGGAATTCCCTCCCTAAACATCTCCACCTCTCTCTCCTCCTTGAAGATGCTCCTTAAAACCTCTCTTTGACCACATTTCCTAAAGTCTCCTTATGTAACTCAGTGTCAAATTCTGTCTCATTAACGCTCCTGTGAAAAGCCTTGGGATGTTTTACTAGTTAAAAGGCACTATGTAAACGCAAGACGCTGTTCAATGCTCCAAAACCTGTGCTGGACGCAGATGGGTTCAATAACATGCCCAGTGTGTGTGCACCCACTCTCTCTCCTTGACTGGAGCTCCAAACCTCTCAGTAACATGCCCAGTGTGCGTGCACCCACTCTCTCTCCTTGACTGGAGCTCCAAACCTCTCAATAACATGCCCAGTGTGTGTGCACCCACTCTCTCTCCTTGACTGGAGCTCCGAACCTCTCAATAACATGCCCAGTGTGCGTGCACCCACTCTCTCTCCTTGACTGGAGCTCCGAAACTCTGAAAATGCTTCACCCTTCGACTGGTTCCCCTCACATATTTCATTTGAGTAAAATCGTACTGCAAAAGTCTAGCATTCTCTGCCTGATTTATAAGCCAGTTGGACATCCTCGTCCTCTGAACACAAACATTCCCCTTTCCGCGTTGATTAGCCAGTTGAAGTGGTCAGAAGAAGAAAATAATCCCGAATGCTAGGAATTGGAAGTCGGAATACCAAGGCACACAGGTCAAACTGACTCTAAAAGCAAAAAAGTGTCAACATCAAAATTCCTCATTAAAACTGGTTGAGTTAGGCTTTAGAAAGTCTTTACATAGGGTGAGATGGACAAGTCTGGACATGCCTATGAAGCCAGAGGGGGAAAGGGTAGAACAGGTTAAAACTGGCTGTACAAGCAATATTTTTTTAAAAGCAGTTTTTATTTACTATTAGACCTTACAGCACCAGACTTAAAAAAGTTCTCCCATTCATTCCAAAAAAATCCAACTTGTTTAAATAAAAAATGCATAAATTCTACAAAAATTACTCCTGGAGGTTCTGCAAAACTTGGGCTACATTGATTGGGTCTGTCACTTCAACACAAGGTGTACAGGAAAATGCAGTTCCAAGTATTCAATGATAAACATAGAACAAAGTACAGAATAACTAATTAATGATTTCATTCAGCATCTGCAAGTTCACACATACTCAAAAAAAAAATACAAAAGCTTCGAGAAGGCCAGATTCCAAAAACCATGAAGCGGACGGGATTCCAGACTGCCGATTCATAGAATTTTACTTCCTTATGGCAGTCGGTGCTCAAGGCACTTGGGAAAGAGAAGCTAGGTGGCAAGCGACAAGAAAGTCAGAAAAAAAGCAAAATACTGCAGATGCTGGAAATCTGAATTAAAAACAGAAAATGCTGGAAATAGATCAGGCAGCATCTGTGGAGAGAGAAACAGTAAAAGAAAATCATGCCTGGTCCTTTGAGAAAACACCACACCCTCTCCACCTCCATATTGAGGAAAGTAAGTGATTGAGAACAACTCATTTTCATCAACAAAAGCAACGTGCAGTTTTTGTTCTGGGACCAATATTTGTCCCTCAACCATTATAAACAGAAAGATTATCTGATCATCTTACTGGTGTTTGTGGGAGCTTGCTGTGCACAGATTGGCTGAATTTCACTATATTACGACACTGACTACATTCCAGAAGTAATTCATTGGCTGTAAAGCACTTTGGGACAACCCAAGTTCGTGAAAGGTGCTATATAATTACAAGTGTTTCTTTCTTTCTATTTTCGGGCTTGCTGTTTTGTTTGCATGTTGGCAGCCACTTTGCCTACCTAACACTGACTGCATCTAAAACAGAATTCATTGGCTGTAGGTCACGTTGGGACATCCTGAGGTCAGAAGATGTTATTATATAATTCTAAATTCTTACCTTTCACAAGCGCAGACACTTTAAGCTGAAATAGATTAGGGTTAAAAGCTGTTAAACATCATTACTAGATGTTTTCTGATAGACAAAAAGCTTTGAATATTGAAAAATTAGCCTTCTCCCAATTACAGCTGCTTCAGACTTTAACAGCACTGACTTGTTTGGTTGCCAGGTTACATGAGACTTGTTGGCAAATTTAAAGCTCATGGAATTGAAGAGGCAGTGGCAACATGGATACAAAATCGGCTAAAGAACAGAAAGCAGAGGGTAGTTGTTTTTCAAACTGGAGGGGAGGGGAGGAGAGTGGAGGGGACCGGAGGGGAGTGCACAGTGGTGTTCCCCACAGGTCAGTATTAGAAACACTGATAACTTTGATATTTATGAATGACATGGAGTTGGGTATACTGGATAGAATTTTAAAGTTTGCAGGTGATATGCGACTCAAAAATATAGTAAATAATGAGCAGGATAGTATCAGATGTCAGGAGGACATCGACAGAAGCATGGCTGATTAAATTTAATGTAAAGAAGTATGAATGGATACATTTAGATAGGAAGAATGAGGAGAGGCAATAGGAACTAAATGGTACAATTTTGAAGCGGGTGCAGGAAGAGAGAGACCTGGGGGTGTCTGTACACAAATGTTTGAAGATGTCAGGACAAATTGAGAAGGCTGTTAGAAAAACTATATAGGACCCTTGGCTTTATTAGTAGAGGCTTAGGGTACAAAATCAACGAAGTTACTCTAAACCTTAGGACACAGCTGGAGTATTATGTCCAATTCTGGACACTACCCTTCAGGAAGGCAATCAAGGCCTTGGAGAGGGTGTGAAGGAGACTTACTAGAATCATACCAGGGACGAGGGACTTCAGTTATGTGGAGAGACTGGAGATCTGAGGGGTCCTCCTTAGAGCAGAGAAAGATAAGAGAAGATTTGATAGGGGTGTTCAAATTAATGAATGGTTTCAATGGAGTAAATAAAGGAGAAACTGCTTCCAATGATAGAAGGGTCAGTAACCAGGTCACAGCTTTAAGGTGATTTACAAAAGAATTCCCCCCCCCTACCCCCAAAAAGATACACAGCGAGTAGTTGTGATCTGGAATGCGCTTCTCGAAAGGGCAGTGGCAGCAGATTTAATAGTAACTTTCAAAATGGAATTGGACAAATATTTAAAGGGGAAAATTTTGCAGGGCTGTAAGGAAAGAGCAGGGGGGAATGGGACTAACTGGTTAACACTTTCAAATGGTCGACACAGGCACAATGGGCTGAATGGCCTCCTTCTGGATTGTACCATTCCATGCTACAGCAGAAACTGTTCAAACTTCAGTTTGTCCCCAGGCACAATTCTCACATGTTCTGGACATGCAAATATATTTAAAATTTTGCTCGTGGTCCTGATAGGGTTAAAGACAAGTTAAATCTTCTCCCAAAAGCATGCTCTCAGCTGGAAACAATTTTACTCAACATTGAATAAAATTACAGCCTGTACCTCCAAGCCAAAATTCTAGCTTCCGTACTCATTCCCCGATTTAAAATATGTTGGATTCATACCCAGCACAAAGGAAGATGGTTATGGTTGTTGGAGGTCAATCATCTCAGTCACAGGACATCACTGCAGGAGTTCCTCAGGGTAGTGTCCTAGGCCCAACCATCTTCAGCTGCTTCATCATAAGGTCAGAAATGAAGATGTTCGCTGATGATTATTCAATATTCAGTGCCATTCGCAACTCCTCAGATACTGAAAGCAGGCAATGTCCATATGCAGCAAGACCTTGACAATATTCAGGCTTGGGCTGATATGTGGCAAGTAACATTTGCGTCACACAAGTGCCAGGCAATGACCAAATCCAACAAGAGGGAATTTAGCCATCTCCCCTTGACATTCAATAGCATTGCCAATCGCTGAATCCTCCACTATCAACACCCTGGGGGTTACCATTGACTGGAGCAGCCACGAATACTGTGGCTACAAGAGCAGGTCAGAGACTGGAAATTCTGTGGCGAGTAACTCACCTCCTGACTCCCCAAAGCCTGTCCACCATCTACAAGGCACAAGTCAGGAGTGTGATGGAATACTCTCCACTTGCCTGGATGGGTGCAGCTCCAACAGTACGCAGGAGGCTCGACACCATCCAGAACAAAGCAGCCCGCTTGATTAGCACCCTATCCACCACCTTGAACAATCACTCCCTCCACCACTGGTGCACAGGGGCAGCAGTGTGTACCATATATAAGATGCACTGCAGCAACTTGCCAAGCCTCCTTTGACAGCACCTTCCAAACCCACAATCTCTTCCACCTAGAAGGACAAGGGCAGCAAATGCATGGGATCACCACCTGCAAGTTCCCCTCCAAGCTACACACCATCCTGACTTGGAACTATATCACCGTTCCTTCACTGTCGCTGGGTCAAAATCCTGGAACTCCCTCCCTAACAACACAGGGCGGCACAGTGGCGCAGTGGTTAGCACCGCAGCCTCACAGCTCCAGCGACCCGGGTTCAATTCTGGGTACTGCCTGTGTGGAGTTTGCAAGTTCTCCCTGTGTCTGCGTGGGTTTTCTCCGGGTGCTCCAGTTTCCTCCCACAAGCCAAAAGACTTGCAGGTTGGTAGGTAAATTGGCCATTATAAATTGCCCCTAGTATAGGTAGGTGGTAGGAAAATATAGGAACAAGTGGGGATGTGGTAGGAATATGGGATTAGTGTAGGATTAGTATAAATGGGTGGTTGATGGTCGGCACAGACTCGGTGGTCCGAAGGGCCTGTTTCAGTGCTGTATCTCTAAACTAAACTAAAACTAAACTAACACTGTGGGTATACCTACCCCAAATGGACTGTGGTTCAAGAAAGCAGCTCATCCCCACCTTCTCAATGGCAATTAGGGATGGGCAATAAATGCTGACTTAGCCAGCAACGCCCACATCCCATGTAACGAATAAAAAAAATTATTTCAACCAGTGAACCTATAAAATAAATTAGCTAATTGTTCAGCAGTAACATATTGGTTACTTGTTAACCTGTGAATGGATCTGCTTTAATTACATCAAAAATTAACATTTACATTCATTGAGCCAGAGGAACAGTCTCTCTGGGCAGGAGTTAGAAATGACTATTTTGTAATGACATTTTTGTATTTAATACTTTCTACACAGCCAGTCCCAGATCTGAGTCAGGAAAACACCAGAGAGAGAAATATCCTCAGAGGAAATGGCATGACATTAGGCAGCCAAGTCATTTCAGCCACTTGTGCTTCTCCCAGCAGCTGCCTCTGTGGAGCAGAACTGACTGGTCCTGAAAGCAAATTGTACTTGGGAAGGTGTGAACAAAAAAATGACCTGCTATATGCACAAACTGTCATGCAAAAAGTGTGTTGATTAAAATCCTCAGTTTGTCTATTTAAAAAACATAAAATAGTAAAATATTGTCATCTCCAGATGCTACTCCATATTTTGCAACAAGGAAACCCAAGTGCATTAGAATGTAAATTGTGCAAACTAGTGTGGTGTGACATGTAGTTTCCATTCTTGCTGAGATTTAATTTCATCTTTTATGTAATCTTCCCAAACATGCACAGTCCCCAGCACGGTGCAGAAAAGGCAAGCAGCTGGACAGTCTGCTAGCTACCTCATGCATTTTTTTTATTTTTAAGAGTAATAATTTTATAGATGCAATGGTGAAATACTCACTATTTAATAGATGTCACCAGCAGTGACTACAATGTACACTCTTCCTTGGAGGGAACTCCTGCCCTTCACTCTATTTACTATTGCAGCATGGACCAGGCTCAGGAACTTGCTTTTAATAAAGTCACAGCCATCAGCTAAGCCAATAAGACCAACTGTACTTTGGGAGGAGTTGGGGGAGGCATTTTTTTTAAAAGAATAATTAATGGTGGGGGGGGGGGGGGGTGCAGAAAGAACCTTTCAAATATATTTTAAAATTTGTTGGACAAGGAAGAGGTAAAACTGAAGGGAAATCCCCACATAAAATTGCAAGTACAATATGATCCTGCCCAATTCCTATACAGTATCTGCTTAGCATGGTAGTTGATGATCAGATGTCCAAAAAAAAATTACTCTTTTAGATTTAGGAACATGGGAAAATAGAAAATAGGAGGAGTAGGCCATTCAACCCTTCAAACCTGCTCTGCCATTCAATTAGATCATGGCTGATCTTCTACGTTAATGGCATTTTCCTGCACTATCCCCGTATTAAAGGCCTGCTCAGGTCAGGAGAAAGAACCTGACCTGACCCACAGCAGACCCGAGCCCGACCTGGTCCGAGTCCCTCCAATTTTGCCCTGGCCCCGACCTGACCATCCCTTTACTTATCTTCCGACTCGGAACCTCCACAAAGTTGCAGTGCATGCATGATGACGACATAGTGACGTCACTCGCTCACTGTGCAGACTCTGTTTCGTCCCAGACTCCCAGCTCAGGTAATTTTTTTCATTTCAATACTTACTAACAGAGCACTTACCGTGGGCGTCCGGCCTGTCTTGATCCGAGCCCGAAAGCCGGATCCGGAAGAGGGGCCCGACCCAACCCAAACCCGACACATGGTCGGGTCCCGTCGGGTAGCAGGCCTTTACCCCGCACCCCTCGACATATTTGATAGCTAGAAATCGATCCTTGAACATACACAATGACTGAGTCTCCACAGTCCTCTGGGGTAGAGAATTCTAAAGATTCACCACCCTCTGAGTGAAGAAATTCCTCCTCATCTTAGACCTAAATGCCTACCTCTTATTCTGAGACTGTGTCCCCTGGTTCTAGACCGCCCCCCCCCCTCCACCCAGCCAGGGGAAACATTCTTCCTGCATCTGTCCTGTCGAGCCCTGTAAGAATTTTGTATGATTCAATGAGATCACCTCTCATTCTCCTAATCTCTAGAGAATACAGGCCCAGCTTCCTCAATCTCTCCTCATAAGACAATCTTGCATCCCAGGGATTAGTCTGGTGAACCTCCGTTGCACTCCCTTTATGTCACATATATTCTTCCTTAGGTAAGGAGACCAAAACTATACACAATACTCCAGGTGCGGTCTCACCAATGCTCTATACAATTGCAGCAAGACTTCTTCACTCCTGTGTGATGTCAATTAAATCATCTGAAGCATTCATCAGCCAATTACCCAACAGACCTCAAGTTTAATTGGAGTAAGCCCTAGAGTGTCACCTGCCACACCCCATGGGACAACTCAAAGTGCATCAACAGATTCGAGGCAACCCCACCACTGCCAAGGGACTGATCTGGAAAAAGTAAAGTTCTAACAGGGGCTGCCATTGAATACGGTCCCATTGTTTGAGGGTGAACGCAAGTGTTTTATCCTCAAATTTAATTTCTTCTGTGAACAACGTTGGCAAGGCCAGCATTTATTGTCCATCCCTCACCGCCTCGAGAAGATGATGGAGGACCTCCTCGTACAGCTGCACTCGTTGTGATGTCAGGTAGACAGCTTTCATAGAAATTGTTTTGATAACCGAGTGCCTTACCAGGCCACCTCAGAGAGCATAAAATATAGCAACAGGAGCAGGCCTTTTTATCTCTTAACCTGCTCCACCATTCAGTAAGATTATGGCCGAACTTCGACCTCAACTCCACTTTCCTGCCCTATTCGCACAACTGCACAACCTCTGACTTGAATACATTTCATTGACTGAGCATCCACAGCTCTCTGGGACAAAGAATTCCAAAGATTCACAACTCTGAGTGAAGACATTTCTCCTTATCTCAGTCCCAAATGGCTAACCCAGTATTCTGAGACTATGGCTCCTAGTTCTTTCCAGCCAGGCATAACAGCCTCAGCATCCGTGTCAAGCCTTCGAAGAATTTTACAAATTTGAGTGGGTTCACTTCTCATTCTTCTAAATTCCAGGGAATATAGGCCCATTCTCTGATATCTGCCCTCATTGGACACCTCTCTTGTCCTAAGGATCAATCTAGCGAACCTTCACTGCACCCTGTGTACTTTAAAGTACACCCTTTCCATATGTAGAGACCAAAACTGTACACAGCACTCCAGATGTGGTTTCACAGGGTGTGTAATAAAGTCACTCAAAATCTTCCACACCAGCTCTGCAATGAATGCTCCTTTAAGCATTGAATTCCTACTGGACCTTGCTCTATACAGCAGCTTATTTAATATTAATTGTTGGAGATTGGATTCCAAAACCCATCATTTATACAACTCTCACTGCAGCAGAACTGTGGACTCACAAGAATCAGGGTTTACAAACCTGCCATAGGGATCTAGGTAGTGAATTTAACAAATAACAAGAACCTGCTCAGACTCCCCACTCCCAGGTGCACACTCAGCCAGCAACAAAACAACTTATATTTATATAGCGCCTTTAACGCAACAAAAAATTCCAAGGTGCTTCACAGGAGCATTATAAAACAAAGTATGACACAAGTCACAAAAGGAGATATTAGGTCAGATGACCAAAAGCTTGGCTCACGAGGTAGGTGTCAAGGAGTGTCGTAAAGGAGGAAAGCAAGGCGGAGATATCTAGGGAGGGCATTCCAAAGCTTGGGCCTAGGCAACTGAAGGCGGGACCACCAATGGTGGAGTAATTAAAACCAGGATGCTCAAGTGGCCAGAATTAGAGGAGCGCAGATATCTTGGACAGTTGAGAGGCTGGAGGAGATTTGAGCTAGGGAGGGGCGAGGCCATGGAGAGATTCGAAAACAAGGATGAGAATTTTAAAATCAAGACATTGACCTACATTGGCTCCCGGTCAAGCAAAGAGCAGAGGAGTGATAGGGAAATGGGACTTGGTGTGAGTTAAGAAGTGGGCAGTAGAGTTTTGGATGAGCTTAAGTTTACAGAGAGTAGAATGTGGGAGACCAACCAGGAGGAGTGCGTTGGAATAATCAAGTCTAGAGGAAACAAAGGCATGAATGAGGGTTTCAGCAGTACATGAGCTGAGACAGTGGAGAAGTCAGGCAATGTAACGGAGGTGGAAATAGGCGGTCTTAGTGATGGCACGGATATGAGGTTGGAAGCTCATCTCTGGGTCAAATGTGACACCAAGGTTGCGAACAGACTGGCTTAATCTCTGACTGTTGCCAGGGAGAGGAATGGAGTTGGTAGCTAGGGAACAGAGTTTGGAGCTGAAACAATGGCTTCAGTCTTCCCAATGTTTAACTGGAGGAAATTTCTGCTCATCTTGTACTGATGTAAGATAAGCAGGCTGATAGTTTGGCAACAGTGGAGGGGTCAAGAGAAGTGGTGGTGAGGTAGAGTTGAGTGTTGTCAGCAAGAAAGGAGCTTTGCTTCAATTTCACATAAGCTCAGTTTTAGTACACAATCAGTGCAATCAAAGCAATCCAGGCTGGAGCAGGAATAACAATTAGTGATGGACTCACTGGAAAGGAGCCCAGTCAACACACACAAATATCCAGCCAGGCTGAGCATAGATAAATGGACAGGAGAAGAAAGTACCACCATTATATACTCACTGGCGTCAGCCTTAGCTCAGTGTGCAACACAACTGCCGGATTCAGTAGGTTATGGATTCAAGTTGCACTCCAGAAATTTGAGCACAAAATCCTGGCTGACACTACAGTACTGAGGAAGTGCTACACGGTCAGAGGTGCTGTTTTCAGATGCGAAGTTAAACTGAGGTACAGTCTGCCCTCTCAAGTGGGCATAAAGGATCCCACGCCATTATTTAGAAGACCAAGTGAATTCTTCCAGGTGTCCTGGGGCAATAGTGATGGCGGTTGAAGGATAAATAAAAATAGATTATCTGGTCATTATCACATTGCTGTTTGTGGGAGCTTGCTGTGCGTAAATTGGCTGCCACCTTTCCTACATTACAACAGTGACTACACTTCAAAAGCACTTTAGTTATAAAGCGCTTTGGGATTTCCTGAGGTCCTGAAAGATGCATATAGAAATGCTCCTATTTATTTTCTTTACTCAAAGTTAAGGTTGGCAAAATTTGAGTTTGTGGAGTCCATGGAGATCAAGTTTAAATCCATCAGCTCATTAATTTCCATAGATCAAGTTGCTGATGCCAAAAGATTTTGAAAGATTCATCCATCAATGAAGCACGAGAAATAGCTTTTGCCAAACTTCCTATAGAGCCACAATATTCAAACGGGAAGAGCTGTTTTAGAGAAAAAAAATTTTGTTTACTGACATTGGCCAACACATCCCTAATTGTCTTCCAATAGCAGCATGAGATCTTTTACAATCTTACACCAGACCTTGGTTTAACATCTCATCTGAAAAATGGCACCTCTGACACTGCATCACTCACTCAGTACTGCATTAGAGGTGCTAGCCTGGACACTTGCACTCAAGCGCCTGGAGTGGGACTTGTACCCACAAACCTCTGAATCAGTAGCAAGAATGCAACCTACTGAGCCACGGCTCCACTCCAACTACCAGAGATTAAAATGAGAGGCTGCAAGACTGGCTACTGAAAATAACTTTAATGGACGGGGAGCAGCCTGGTACTCCAGTTATGCTGGTACTCCAACAAGGTGGCAACTTTGTACACTGTGCCTTATGCAAGGTGCCTGATTTGGACTACATGAAGCTGGGAGGTGGCACCTCAGAGGAACTAGTGACAATAATGTGCATTTATACAGAGCCTTTAATGTAACAAAATGTCCCAAAGCACATCACAGGTGCGAGTAACAACATCTGACACCAAGCCACACAAAGAAACATTAGGACTGGTGGCCAAAATCTTGGTGAAAGAGGTATGTTTTAAGGAGCATCATAGTGCAGGAGAGGGGTAGAGTGTCGGAGAAGTTTAAGGAGGGTAGGAGGGTATTCCAGAGCTTAGGGCTGAGACAACTAACGGTGCGGCTGGCAATGGTGCAGCAATTAAAATGTGGAATGCTCAAGAGACTAGAATTTGAGAGCTGCAGATATCTGAAGGTTGTAAGACTGCAGGAAACTATAGAAACAGGGAGAGGATGAGGCCACAAAGGACTGTGAACACAAGGATGAGAATTTTAAAAATGGAGTCGCTGCCAGACCATGAACCAAAGTAGGTCAGGAAGCAAAGGAGATGAGAGGTGAACAGGACTTGATGTGAGTTAGGATACAGCTGTAACATTTTAGTTGCGCTCTCAAATTTACAGAGGGTGCAAGTTAGGCCAACCAGGAGAGAAATGGAATTGTCAAATCTAGAGATAAAGTAGAGCATGGCTCCCCAACCCGAACCCGAAGACATGTATCAGGTTCGGGTCGGACACATTCTACCAACAGTGGCTTCACTGTTGATATACTTTTTGGACTTGAAAGGTGGTTTTGTTAGTTTTTTTAAGCTTGCGCAGATAAGCAACAAAGTGAAAAATGGAAGGTAGGTTAACTGATGGTCGGGTCGGGTCGAGCACAGGATAAAATGAAAGGACTCTGGCCGGGTCAGGGTTCATTTGCAGACCCGAGCTGGCCTTTATAACAAAGGGACAGATGGATATGAAAGCCAAAAGATCCAGATGTAGGTGCCTGCTTCAGAAGAGAAATAGCAAAGTATAGCTGATATTAAATTAAAACTATGCCTGCAGTACAGGTTACTGTGCAACTAAAGGATCCTCGCCTGTCTATTTGGAGAAATGCACTAGAGTGTTCTTACACAAATGTATTAAAATCAATAGCAGCACATCCAGCAGGAAGAATGAGATAATTAGCACCACACACACCCATTTTTGCTTTGACTATAAACAATGTGTCGTGAGTAACTATACCTTTGCTCAGTGGCATGCAGCAAGGTTCAAATTAGACTTTCTTTCTCTTACAGCACCGCTGGGGCATCACCAAGCACAGTGAAGGGCACACAATGCAGTAATACTACAGCCCACAGCCACTCAGGTTAGTGACGCTGCTTCTGAATGCCAATCTGTACAGGGCATTCTCAGGGCACTCTAAAAATTTACCAGTCATATAAACAAATCTGATTATATAGAGCCAGCATCCAAGGACATTACACAGAGCTACTCAACACAAACGCACCAAAAAAGTAATAATACTTAAAACTGCATTTAATCTTGGAGCTTGTGTGAAAACTGATCTAATCTTAAAATTCCAGTCAGTTTGACTTTCATCTCATTTGTTTTGCCTCATTGTGACAACGCCAAATTGATGCCAGTGAAAGATTAATACAGGTACAAAACTGAACAGTTTAAAATAACCACTCAATTATTGTATTAGTACCTCGCAGCAGTTTGAGTAAACACGCGACAGGAGAAGCAATCTAGCAGCTCAGCTCTTCCCACAATAGAAATGGAATGCTTCAATAGCGAGGAATAGAAAAGGGGCACAGTGACTGATGATTAATAAAATCCAGCAATAAAAACAGAAAGTGCTGGAAAAACTCAGCAGGTCTGGCAGCATCTGTGGAGAGAGAAGCAGAGTTAATGTTTCAGGTCAGTAACCCTTCTTTAGAATAAAATCCAGCAACTCTTCTTAGCACAGGGCTGGTGCTTGTAGGCTTTGCACCTACAACACTCTCCTAGCCAGCCCTCCATCCTCCATAAACTTGAGCTCATCCAAAACTCTGCTGCCTAATTCTAATTTGCATCGAGTTTCATTCACCCACCACCCCTGTGCTCAATCTCCATCCAGCCACACCCCAATTTAAACATTTTCACCCTTGCTTTCAAATCCCTTTATGGACCTCACTGCTCCCTATCTCTGCAACCTCCTCCAGCTCTATAAATCTCATATGTCCACTCCTCCAATTCTGGCATCTTACACATCCCCGCTTTTAATTACTCCACCACTGGCAGCTATATCTTCAGCTGCTTGGACCGTAACCTCAGAAATTCCCCTCCCAAACCTCTTTCTCTTTAAACGCTCCTTAAAAGCTACCTCTTTGGCCACATGTTAGGTTACCTGGCGCCATCACTGTGGCTCAATGTCAAATTTTGTTTCATAAATCGCTTCTCTGAAGCATCTTGCAACATTTTACTAAGTTGAAAGCATTATATAAATACAAGTTCTTGAGCAGGATACACAAGAACATCCCATCACTTTCATCACTTCAGTTTAACACGAACACTATTACACATTCTGGCCATCCACCTAGTGTTAGTCAGGTAACATTCTCATCTCGGTATCAAGAGGTTACGTTCACTCTAGAGACTTGGGCACATAATCTAGGCTGACACTCACAGTGCAGTATTGAGAGAGTGCTGCACTGTCTGAGATGTCAAATCAAGACTCCATCTTCCCACTCGGATTTCCTTTCACCGTTATAAAATATTGATCAAACACGATAGAAATCATGAGGAAAAAAACACACTTGAGGAACGAAAGTTCACACCAAAGGCAACATTTGTTATAGATGTATATTTTAAAAATTGCAGATATTGGACCACAGAACAACAAAGTACAGAGGGAGGCCATTCAGCCCATCATGCCTGTGCCAGCTCTTTGAAAGAGCTATTCAATTTTTTTCTTTTCAATCTGCTTCCATTGTCCTTTCAAGCAGCACATTCCAGATCACAACAATTTGCTGTGTAAAAAACAAATTCTCTTCACCTCCCCTCTGATTCTTTTGCCTATTACCTTAAATCTGTGTCCTCTGGTTACCGACCCTCCTGTCACTGGAAACAGTTTCTACCTATTTTCCCGATTAAACTTGCACACGATTTTCCCAGTTTGTGTTTCTTTTTTTCCCTGGCCCAGTACATTGATAGAAACTAATCAGACAGCTGCAGAATCTCTGGGACTTCACACTGAAGTTCGTCACCACCAAGATCAGCAGCTGATCCCAACTGTGGAGATAAGCATGAACAAAGAAACTGGCCAAATAAAAGTACCTGCACCACAAGTGCAATGGCAGGGAATGACCGTAAACATACTATTAATAAATGCATGACTCCTACTTCAGGTCTCCCCGAGTGGAAACATCTTTTCTACATATACCCCATCAAACTCCTTCATAATTTTAATAACCTCTATCTGGTCACCCCTCAGCCTTCTCTTTCCTACAGAAAATAGCCCCAGCCTGTTCAGCTGTTTCTGCATTTTGGGCAGAACAAAGATTTGCAGGTGAATTTTACATTTCCCACTGTACGCCTGGTATAAAACAGTATTACTAATACTGTCAAACACACAACTGGGAATGCAGCAATGGCAAATGAACAATCTTGTTTTAAGACAAGAGGATATACTCATCAGGAACAACTGAACGAACTAAAACTCTTTTCTCCAGAACAGATAAGGTGACCTGATAGAGGTCACTAAAATTATGAAAAGGTTTGAAAGTGTAGGCGTAGAGATGTTTCAATGCGGGGGGATCAAAACGAAGGGCTATAGGACAGTCACTAATAAATCCAATAGGAAGTCCAGGAGACACTTCTTTATCCAGACAACAGCGAGAATCTGGAACTCATTTCCACAGGCAGAGACTGCAGTGAATAGAAAAGACGCATTTCAGGAAAAGCTAGAGAAACACACACGAGGGAGAAAGAAGGATGTTAATAGGGTGGGATGAAGTAGGGTAGCCTGTTTCTGTGCTGTACACTCTACGTAATTTGATGTTTCTGTGGTTAGTTACTAGAAGTCACCATGACACCACAAGACTAAAGCCAATTTCAACACCAAGATGTAGTGATGGGATTTGTAAGAGCCGTGTTAAATAGTCTCTGTTAATCCAAGTGGCCTCGGTAGTGATTATGTCTGTTAGCTTTGTAAAGTATAAATACACCCTTAATCCACAGTGCTCTGAAGAGCTGGCAAACAAACAGGTGCATGAAAATCCCGCTACGAAGAGAATGCAGTAAAATAAATGCAACAATTTTTTTTATACAGCATCTTTAACATAGCAAAACGTCACAGTAATGTTATCCATCAAAATTTGACACAAACATGTAAGGAAATAATAGGACAGGTGATCAAAATCTCCAGAAGGTAGGTTTTAAAGGAGCAGAGGAAGGGAGGCGGAGAAGTTTAGGGAAGGAATTCCAGAGCTTACGGCCCAGGAAGCTGAAGGCTGCCAATGGTGCAGAGAAAATCAGGGTGAGCAAGAGGCCAGAATTAGAGGAGTGCAGAGATGCCAGTGGGTTGTAGGGGTGGAGGAGGTTACAGATAGAGAGGGGTGAGGCCATGGAGGGACTTGAAAACAAGGACATGAATTTTAAAATCGAGGTATTGCTGGACCAGAAGTAAATGTAAGTCAGCAAGCACAGGCTGAGTGATTGGTGAATGGGATGGTGCGAGTTAGGAGACAGGCAGCAGAATTTTGGTCGAATTTACGGAGGATGGAAGCTGGGAGGTTGGCCACCCTAGAACAGCTATATGTTGCTGCAACATGTTTAAATTATTCTGGCATGTTATCCCAAAGTGCATTTCTAAGTCAGGTGCTGGCCCCGCCCAGCCCTTCACTCTAGAATTAACAGAAAACGCTGGAAATAATTTTTCTGGTCTCCTCTTCTGATGAAAGGTCACAGACCTGAAACATTAACTCAGTTTCTCTTTCTCCTCAGTATTTGCTGCATTGTTTTCAGCATGTATTTTTGCTTTTGTATTTGTGCCCTTCACTCTGGGGTTGCATAAAGTTGGCAAATGCCAGCTTCCTTATAAACTCACTTGCAAGTTAGAAGAGTTTGCATCTGTGAAGCTTTAACACGTAACAAGCTGTTTATTGCTCGGATATGGCGCTGAAAGAATAAACTATGGAAGTTGTAAACCTTGACTTTCAAAAATCAGCCTCAATGCAGGTTTCAATTACCAGAACCTCAGTTTGTTCAAGTGCTGACTTTCATTAATGCAGCAAGAAAGACAAAGCCAAAAAGGCAATAACCACTTGCAACACAATCATGTGACTTTATCCACGCATTCAAAGAATGCTTTCTTGTTGCAAGTTGGCCAGCTTGATGTATTATAAAAGGGCCGCTGGCAAGGCCAGGAGCTCAGATTATTTAAATGGTTCAAGGAAGCAATGGATGCTTCATTTAAAATTCAAATGGGATAAAAATTGGTCCCCATGCCACAGAGTGTGGAAGAAGGAGCCAAAGGTAACCAGAGGATAGGCTAGGAAAATATTCCAACCATATCGATATTCAGCACAGGAAGAGGCCAATCAACTCATGCCTCTTTGAAAGAGTTATCCAATTAGTCCTACTCCCCCGCTCTTTCCCCACAGCCCTGCAAATTTTTCCTTTTCAAGTATATATCCAATTCCCTTTTGAAATTTACTACTGAATCTGCCCTTCCAGGGAGTGCTTTCCAAACTCATAATTCACTGCAAAAAGAAAAAAATTCTCGTCTCCCCTCAGGTTCTTTTGCCAATTAAATTTGTGTCCTCTGGTTACTGACCCTTCCAACAGTGGAAACAGTTCTCCCCATCTGCTTTATCAAAACCCTGCATATTCAGTTTTCATTACAACCTTTACTATTACAGTTTGAAAACTACCTCGATCACTGCATGAATGTTGTAGTACATTCCAACATGGAGCATCAGGAATTGCTGATGCTCTGTAACAAATTCTTCCCATGTTAACGGTGTACAAAAATCTAAAACAGAACGCAATCACTGTCCTTTTTTGCATAACTTTCATGAAATACAACAAATTATTACTCTCCAAAAAGTTTGGAAGGACTGACTGAACATCACACCTTTCAAAATATTTATCCCACTCTTACAACCAGAAAATACTTTGTCAGTCAGTTTTCCTTTGTGCTGTCATTGGCTGGTACAGAGAAACAGGTAAATAATTAGTGTTTATAGCACAGAAACAGGCCATTCGGCCCAACTGCTCCATGCCAGTGTCTTTGCTCCACATGACCCCTCTCTATTCCTTTCTCCCTCGTGTTTATCCAGCTTCTCCTGCTACCAAAAGGTGTACTCATTTCAAAAAGTTTGTTCTGTCATCAAAATTATAACCTAAATTTGGGTGAGTGAGCTGTCTAAACTCCGTGTACTTCAATCCTAAGCTTCCTTTTGTTCTCCCCGTTAGTGCAACTAAAGATTAATATTTTGTTGCACCATTTTGAAATGTCAGTGATGTTGATTTTTAACTGATTCATTTAGTACCAAAGCTACCAGTTTGAGGAATGCGGATGTATCTTTTATCCTAACAGACTACACTTATACGTGACAGGTGAAACTCTAGTTAAAAACAAAGAATGAAAAATTTCAGTGAGCTCTGAATTATTCAGGTGTTTGAATCTTTCATGTGTATTGACGCAAAAGTCAAGGTTGAATTGTTCACAACCATCTTCAGCCAGAAGCACTTAGTGGATGATCCATCTCAGCCTCCCCGAGGTCCCACAACACCACGCGATAAAGAAATAACTGAGCGCATTGGATAAAGCAAAGGCTATGCGTCCCGACAACATTCCAGCTATAGCGCTGAAGATCTGTGCTCCAGAACTAGCTGCACCCCTAGCCAAGCTGTTCCAGTATAGCAACACTGGCACTTACCTGACAGTGTGAAAAATTGCCCAGGTATGTCCTGTGCACAGAAAGCAGGGCAAATCCAATCCAACCAATTACCACCCAATCAGTCTACCCTCAATCATTAGCAAAGATGGAAGGTGCCGCCGATAACGCTATCAAGTGGCAATTACGCAGAGATCTCATTAAAACATATAAAATTCTTACAGGGCTCAACAGGGTAGATGCAGGAAGGATGTTCCCCTGGCTGGGAAGTCTAGAACAGGGGGACACATTCTTAGAATAAGAGGCAGGCCATTTAGGACAGAGATGAGGAGGAATTTCTTCGTTCAGAGGGCGGACAATCTCTGGAATTCTCTACCCCAGACGGCTGTGGAGGCTCAGTCATTGAGTATGTTCAAGACTAAGATCAATAGATTTCTACATATTAAAAACATCAAGGAATACAGGGATAGTGCAGAAAAATTGCATTGAGGTAGATCAGCCATGATCTCATTGAATGGCAGAGCAGGCTCAAAGGGCTGAATGGCCTACTCCTGCTCCTACTTGTTATGTTCTTATGTTATGAAATAATCTGCTCACTGGCACTCAGTTTGAGTTTCGCCAGGGCCACTCAGCTCCTGAGCTCATTACATCCTTGGACCAATCATGAATAAAAGAAGTGAATCCCAGAGCTGAGGTGAGAGTGACTGCTCTTGGCATCAAAGCAGCATTTGAGCAAGTGTGACATCAAGGAGCCCTAGTAAAACTGAAGTCAATGGGAAATTGGACCTATATTCTCCAGACTTTAGAAGAATAAGAGGCCATCTTATTGCTGATCGAGGAATCTAAAATCCTGAGACTGTGCCCTCGGATAAGGGGCTGATTATTTAGGGCGGAGATGAGAAGAAATTACTTCACTCAAAGGGTTATGAATCTTTGGAATTCTCCACCCCAGAGGGTTGTGGATGCTCCATTGTTGAGTATATTTAAGACTGGGATAGACAGATCTTTGGTGTCTCAGGGAATCAAGGGATATAACGAGCGGGCTGGAAAGTGGAGGTGAAGCCTAAGATCAGCCATAATCAATCTGAATGGCGGAGCAGGCTTGATGGGCCATATGGTCTACTCCTGCTCCTATTCCTTGTGTGCTTACGAATCGGGGGGGAAACTCTCCACGGGTTGGAGTCATACCCAACTCAAAGGAAGATAGTTGTGGTTGTTGAAGGTCAATCATCTCAACCCCAGAACATTAATGCAGGGCCATGTCCTAGAACCAACCATCTTCAGCTGCTTCATCAATGACCTTCCCTCCATCATAAGGTCAGAAATTGGGATGTTTGCTGATGATTGCAGAGTGTTCAGTTCCATTTGCAACTCCTCAGATAATAAGCAGCCCATGTCCACATGCAGCAAGACCAGGACAACATTCAGGCTTAGGCTGATGAGTGGCAAGTAACATTCACACCACATAAGTGCCAGCAATGTCCATCTCCAACAAGACAGAATCTAACCGTCTCCTCTTGACGTTCAACAGCATTACCATCATTGAATCCCCCACCATCAACATCCTGAGGGTTAACATTGACCAGAAACTTAACTGAACCAACCACATAAATACTGTGGCTACAAGGGCACGTCAGAGACTGAGAATTCTGTGGCAAGTAACTCACCTCCTGACTCCCCAAAGCTTTTCCACCATCTAGGTGGCACAAGTCTGGAGTGAGGTTGAATACTCTCCACTTGCCTGGACACTCAACGACACTCAAGAAGCTCGACACCATTCAGGACAAAGCAGCCCCCACCTGATCGGCACGCCATCCACCACCTTCAACATCCACTCCCTCCACCACTGACGCACAGTGGCAGCAGTGTGTACCATTTACAAGATGCACTGCAGCAACTCACCAAGGCTCCCTCGTCAGCTTCTTCCAAACCCGCAACTTCAACAACCTGGAAGGACAAGGGTAGTAGGCGCATGGGAACACCACCACCTGCAAGTTCCCCTCCAAGTCACACACCATCCTGACTTGGAACTATATCGCCGTTCCTTCACTGTCGCTGGGTCAAAATCCTGGAACTCCCTTCCTAACAGCACTGTGGGTCTACCTACCCCAAATGGACTGCAGTGGTTCAAGAAGGCAGCTCACCACCACCTTCTCAAGGGCAATTAGGGATGGGTAATAAATGCTGGCCTGGCCAGCGACACCCAGATCCAAACAAATAAAAAGTATCTGCACCTGGATAGCGAGAGCAGAACACACACAGTTAACCTAAAAGGAATGAAATCTGAGAAGAACTACAATCAAAGCAAGTAGGACGTCTATGTAAAACAATGAAGCACATACATGGAAGCTATTTAGCATAAAACAGCTCTAGTTAGTTTCAACTTTTCACAAACTTAGGGTATTGATTTTTAAAAATATAAAAACCATCCTCTTGCCCTGAAGGATTAGTTTTTTTTGGGAAGGTCCCGTTTTTCACTGTCACTGGAAACTATTTTACAGTCTAAATTCTCAAATTAAGTACATTTTATACTTTTAAACATATGGAAAGCAGGGGAGATAATTTCAAGGCATATATTTTAACGTAACTTTTGGATTGCTGAATAAAATTTGTTTTTTTTTTTAAAAACAGGAACTCAAGTCACTGATGCCAAATAGAGTTTTTAAATAGCTCTTGGTCGACTCCCATCCCCAGTTGAGGGAGGCTGTCAAAGCAGGAAAGTAATGAACTGTGCAACATACTGCAGAATATTCGCTACAACTGAATAGATATGCAGAGAGTCATCATTGCCTCGTCTCTCTCCTCTCCCCACCCTGTCCCATGACATCTAGTTAATAGGCAGGGGATGTCCATTTAATCTAACAAAGATGTTATGGATTTTGTGTCAAAGTTTTACACAGTTTAGATTCTCTCATATTTAACTTTTCAGTAAGAGTTTGGTCAGCAGGAATTAGGAAACTGCACAGCATCTCGGACCTTTAGCTGCAGCCCAAGGAGATTTACTACCCACTTCGTAAAACTTACAGTTCTTTACTACACTCTCAGAGCCTATTTTTATCTGGCTGGCATTGTTTGTGTGGGGAAGTATTGTAGACATGACAGTGCACTATTGGTGTAATGTGACCGAGCCACCTGTTGATAGCCTATTCCAATAAAGGAGAGCAAGTGTAAAGCAGCTGGGATGATCGATTTCCCAGAAGGGGTGCCTCCTGCACCAACAACAGCTTGTACTTATATAGTAGTAAAACCTCCCGAGGCACTTCACAGGAATGATAGCAGACAAAATTTGACACTGAACCACCAGGCGATATTAGGACAGGTAATTAAAAGTTTGATCAAAGTGGGAGGTTTCAAAGAGCGTCTTAAAGGAGGAGAGAGAGGCAGAGGGGTTTAGGCAGGGAGGTTGCGAGTTTGAATACCAGTCCAGACACACGAGCACAAAATACAGACCGACACTCCTAATGCAGTGCTGCACTGTCAGAGGTGCTGCCTTTCAGATGAGACCTTAAACCGAAGCCCCATCTGCTCTCAAGTGAATGTCAACAGATCCCACAGCACTATATTGAACAGGAGCAGGGAGTTCTCCCCAGTGTCCTGGGCCAATATTTATCCCACAAATAACATCACTAAAACAGATTATCTGGTCATTATCACACTGCTGTGTCAAGCACAAACAAAATAAATATGCAAAAGGTATAAAATAGAGAATTTGCTACAAACCCAAATACATGTACTGATCATTAGTCACATGAAACAGGGGAGTGAATAATTAAGGGGAAAGAAGAGAGGAAAACAGAAATTCACCAGCGAATGGTTAGAGCCAATGTTTAACCATCACATTTTCAATTTCCAATTCCTATTTCACTTCTGTGCATTTATTAGGAAAATATAAAGGTGAAGATTTTCTTTTTAGCAAGATGAACGCATTTAATAACTGCAATGCCACTGTTTTTCAACCCACTTGTGCAACGACCACAATCCCCCACCCACCTGCAAATATTTACCCTCTTCCCTGCAAACCCCACAAATCCTGACACACTGCCCCAATTTCCAACAATGCAGCGTCAGCTACACAAACAGCGCTGGGATTCAAGAAAACTCCTCACACGATTACACCTTGCAATGCTGCAATGTTATTTAATGAAAGTATACAGTAACTGACTACACTGATAGTTGGGTTTATTTATGTGCCTTTGCAATGCTACATTCTGAATCTCGTGTTCCAGCACAATCATGTCACTCAGCCCAAAAAGTGCAGACATTCCTCCTACCAACACTCACAACTCTAATCCTGCCCTCTTGCTGCTTCCCACACTGTTTCTCTTAATGATTTGTCTGTGTACAGTTTTGCTAACTCACCCCCTTATAACCAATACTATTTAAAACCAGTGGCACAGTGGTTAGCACCGCAGCCTCACAGCTCCAGCGACCCAGATTCGATTCTGGGTACTGCCTGTGTGGAGTTTGCAAGTTCTTCCTGTGTCTGCGTGGGTTTTCTCCGGGTGCTCTGGTTTCCTCCCACATCCAAAGACTTGCAGGTTGATAGGTAAATTGGCCATTATAAATTACCCCTGGTATAGGTAGGTGGTAGGAGAATGCTGGGGATGTGGTAGGAATATGGGATTAATGTAGGATTAGTATAAATGTGTGGTTGATGGTCGGCACAGACTTGGTGGGCCGAAGGGCCCGTTTCAGTGCTGTATCTCTAAATAAATAAATAAATAAAGCGATACCCAACTAACCACAACTTTAAAAATTATAGAAAAGTTCCTCTTTTTTTATACTGTAGCTCCGTAACTAATCATTTCCGGAATATTAGTCTCAAAAATCAGCAAGTTGCCTCCCCCCACCCCCAAAAAAACAAATTGTCAAACGACAGGAAGGAGGTGAGAGGGGGTGCCCCACGATTATTGCAGCCACCAGCTAGTTGTTCAGTGGACCGCTCGTCAGGGCTCGGAACTTTCTGGTAGCAAGGTCTGATGCTTTGAAGTTTCTGTAGTCAACAAAAAGATCACCCTTTGCAGGAGCCACCATTTCCAAATATCCTCCAGAGGCCAAAAGGTATATTTTGATCGAGGTGGGGGTACGGCAGATTTGAACTATCCATCTAAAAACAATAGACCAGACATCATGGACAATCATCAACTATTCTTAAAAATTCACCCAACTTTCAAAATAAATTATTGCCCAGTCATTCAGATGAATTCTACTGGCAACTACTGGTGTACCATCATGAGCTACAACCATAGATCTGTAGGATAACAACTTGTATTCATACATCTTTAATGTCGTCAAGTGTCCCAAGTTGTTTCACAGGAGATTTATAAAGCAAAATTTGAAAGCAAGCCAGAGAAGGAGATATTAGGACAGATGGGCAAAAGCTTGGTCAAAGAGGAAGGTTTTAAGAAGTGCCTTTAAAGCAGAACGAGGTAGTGAGGTTTTCGGGAGGGAATTCCAGAGGCTAGCTGAAGGCACGGCTGTCAATGCTGGAGTGATGAAAATTAAGGCAGTGTAAAAAGCAAGAATTGGAGGGGCACAGAGATTGCGGTTTAGTTTACTGGCTGGCAACTCAAGGTACTGCATTTCTGATGAAAAGGTCATTGACCTGAAACGTTAACTCTGTTTCTCTCTCCACAGATGCTGCCTGAACTGCTGAGTATTTCCAGCATTTTTTGTTTTTATTTCAGATTTCCAGCATACACAATATTTTGCTTTTGTACTGTATTTCTTTCTCCATTATTTAGCTTGTTGCAGAGATATTATACAACACAACCCAGAGAGAAGCAGCAAACTATACCAGCAAGAACAGTCTGAATAATTCAACACTATAAATTTTATTCTTGGTGTTTTGAATAAAAATAAGGACAGGTGACCAGAAGCAGTGCCAGTTCTCAAGCAAAACTCTTTCCAATTCCTGATGTGAGGCTGCTGTCAAACTGACTTGGCCTCCAAGGTGAGGGAGATGGTGACAAAGAATTGAATGCTTAGACCTGGGTTCAAGGTTCATAATTTTTAAAAAGTGAGTTTGCCACATTAATGGGTCTTCCAACATGTTGAGAGCAGTGAACCTTGTAGTACCCACTTTCTCTTAGCATCAGTTTCACATGAAGTGGGAAACCATTCGGAGTAAATCACCAGCACTATCCTGAATGATTAGCAATATATCCTCGTACTCACTTAGGATTGCATAACCAAAGAGAGAGAGAACCCATTTTGTTGGAACACAAAAGAAACTGTTCAGAAACAGCATCTTAAAGTGGGCCCATTAAACAAAAACTTTATAGGATTCAGGTTAAGATTTTTGGTCTATGTGGAGCTACTGGAGGGAGAGGGCAGGATCACAAAGCAGATATAGGTGGGACATGAAGAGGGCCACACTGTTGTCCTAATAGGCAACTACTTGGTTTTCTCTCCAGATTGCGGCTGTCAGATGAACTGTTCCAAACTAGTACTTCATCAGCTGCGGTTTTCAGCAAATACACAGTCAATGAAACTTTCATCCAAAAGAGTGCACAAATACTAAGCTCAACAAAAAACAATCATACTGGAATGATGTAAAGAATAATGGAGTGTTCCAGCTACAAGAAAGCATGTTTATTTAACAAAAAAGTTACTTTTTGGTTGTCACACACAACAGTTGTAGATCAAATTTCTTCAAAATCCAGTCCTTCACATACCTTGGAAGTGAATCACAAACAACTTCTTTTAAAATGGTAATTTCCTGGACCAAGGACTCATTGCTCCGAAACAATTCCCACAGAATATTGAGCAAACTTCAGCTCTGCAAAAACAGGTCAATCCAGGAAAACATGCAGCCAATGTTGATTCTATCCTCACCAGACCTTCGTGCCTATCTATATTTCGAGCAGGTATAGGACAACAATCCAGAATAAAATCCTGGTCCATTGGCTTCCCCCCAAAATCCAAGACATTGCCTTTAACCCATCACTCAGCACAGGAGGCGGCCATTTGATCCATCGTGCTTATGCTGTCTCCTTTAGGGAGCTATCCAATTAGTCCCACTCCCCTGCTCGTTCCCCATAGCCCTGCAAATGTTTCTTTTTCAAGTATTTATCCAATTCCCTTTTGAATAACACCATCTTCCAGATTATAACCCGCTGTGCAAAAAAAAAACCTTATCACCGCTCTTTTTTTTTTGCCAGTTACTGACTCTGGTTACTGTCCCTCTTGCCACTGGAAAGAGCTTCTCCCTATGAATTCTACCAAAACTCATTTTGAAATGACCTGACCTGAGGTTGGCTCTAACTCAACAAGATCAGCATTCAAACTGAGAACTTTCCTGTTCTGATGAAAGGTCACTGACCTGAAACCTTAACTCTGTTTCTCTCTCTACAAACGATGCCAGGCCTGCTGAGTATTTCCTGCACTTTGCTTTTATTTCAGAACTTTCCTGCACTGTATTACATGATCCAGATGACCACTGAACTACTAGCCAAACTGATATCAGCACTTCTGCCAATTTGTAAAGTTCAATCTGCCACATTAAAATTCAAGTGTCATTTTTATCAATGGCAAAGGATTCATTTGATGCAGAGTTAAAAGCAGCTTCCTCTTTCAAGCAACACCTGTGAAATGGCACCTAAAGACACAAAGGCAGGGCAGTGAATTTATTATGAAGTGTTAATTCACGTATCTATTGAATTTGTGATTGCTGCTCAGACCTGTTGCCATGGTGCTTTTTTCCCCAAACTCAGCATAGATTAATTACGTGGAAAGATGCACAAGATTTCTTGCGCAGTGGATGGCTGCCTTCAGCCAACCTGCAATATCCCCCAGAGCGCAACAGTGGAGACAGTGTGCGCCTGTAACAGCACCAGAGGGCAAACACAGTCTCCTGAATAGGGCTTCAGTAAGTGGGTCAACAATCATTCCCGAGGATTCCATATTCCTCTCTCTCACACAGCAGTAAGTCCAGAATATTATTTTTTTTTTTAAAGAATCATTTTGCTGTAGCTCAGTGAGGAGTAAGTCAAGCAGAGAGCCATCTGCACTTGTCTCAATTGCCAAATATACAGGAAAAATTCCTTTCCCCTCTTTTCTCATCGCCTGGGGAAGGGAAAGGGAGGGGGAGGGGGCTGGACTCTCCAATGTTTAAATTCATGTGTAGGAAAAAAAGCACACACTTTTTCCATGTTTCTCAACTGATGTGGAATCATTCGGCACATCCTGCCCATACCAACTCTTCACGTCTTTATCGAATTTCCCTTTGAAAGTTTCTACTGAATCTATTTTCACTGCCCTTTCAGGGAGTACATTCCAGATCATAATTCACTGCGGAAATTTTTCTCATGTCATCTCTGGCTCCTTTGCTGATTTCCTTAACTATCAATGCACCGTTCTCTCTGCCCCTACCCAGCCAACCTGACAAAATCAGATCTATAATATAGCAAAAGACAAAAATAAAAATAAGTCAGATGCTGGAAATCTTAAACATATGCAGAAAATCACAACCACTCAAAGTTTACAGCACAGAAAGAGGCCACTTGGCCCATCATGTCTGTGCTGATCAACAAAAGAGCCACCCAGCCTAATCCCACTTTCCAGCATTTGGTCCATAGCCCTGCAGGTTACAGCACTTCAGGTGCACATCCAGGCACCTTTCAAATGAGATGAGGTTTTCTGCCTCTACCACCCTTTCAGGTAGTGAGTTCCAGACCCCGACCACCCTCTGGGTGAAAAAATTTTCATCTTCCCTCTAAACCTTCTACCAATCACTTTAAATCTACACCCCCTAAGGTAAACAGGCCCTGCTGATCCACTCTATCCAGGCCCCCCACAATTTTATAAATCTCAAAATGCTGGAAACACGCAGGTGAGACAGCATCTGTGGAGAGAGAAACAGAGTTAATGTTTTGGGTGGATGAATTTTCACCAGTTGTGACGATGCTGCCTGACCTATCGAGCGTTTCCTGTAGTTTGTGCTTCGATTTCTATGCTAAAGCAAAAGGGATTTGATAGAACTTTAACTGATACTTTAACCAGATCCCATATAAACAGGATAGGGAATAGGCCAATGCAGATGCAGATCTGTTCACTGGGAATCACAGTTTCAATAACTTTACAACATGAAACAGCAGCATTTGCTCAAATGCAGAGAATGGCATCAAGAACACATCACTACATATTGTTACTTTCATGAGCATCCCAAAAGTTTCTAATGCACGTACGTAAATACCTCTCGCTCCTCCTTTCAGTCGCTCCTTAAAACCTACCTCTGAGCAAACTTTAGTTCACCTATCCTAATACCTCACGTGGTTCAGCATCAAATTGTTTTTGGATAATCCCCTTCTGAATGCCTTGAGTCGTTTTACTACATTAAAGGCGCTATATAAATGCAAATTACTGTAAATGCAACTGCAATCAGACACTCAGTTAAGCTACAAGAAATGGTCAGAAATATTCAGCAGCTTTCAAATCCTTCTCAGAATAATGCAAAACACAGTCACAAATTAAATTTCCACCGTACTGCTTAGGCTTGAAGAGTTTTTGAAATTATGCACGATATATGTGTGTGGAAAACCTACTAACTCATGTTTCAAAAACCTGTAATGGTCATTTTAAACCAAATATTGCAAACCAAATCACCAAGTGGTTTAAGGAAAAACAGGAATTTGAAAAAGGGATGGCCAGCGTTTAGCAAGAGGGAGGTTGGGAATAGCAGCCACAAATACAAACTACTCAAATGGTGTTTTCACAACAGTGTATTTACACAACAGAAGATAAATCTTTCCAAGCGGAACCGACTTGTTACCATCAAACCCATTTATCAAACTTCTCATCTGCAGAATGCTGGAATTTGGAGAGGGTGTGCAAGGGAATGAAGGAATGCCAAGTATAAAAATAAAATGGGGGAATGTTCCCTTTAAAATCCAGTGTCCCCACTGACCTCTGGAAAATATACCAAGGTGTTTCAATGTTAAAGGGCCCTATATGCAAGTGTAAGTGAAAATACTCAGACAATTCTCTATTAAATGTGATGGAAGATCAACCATACCTCAGTGTTACATGAGGAATCCGAGCATTGAGAACAGGAGGAGGCCATTCAGCCCTTTGAGCCTGTTCCATCATTCAATCAGATCATGGCCAGTCTGAATCTTAACTTCATCTACCCACCTTGGTTCTGAATTCTTAACTAACAAAAATCTATCACTCAATTTTGAAATTTTCAGTTGACCCCCATCCCCCAACCTCAACAGCTTTTTTTGGGGGGGCGGGGTTGCAGGGTAAGAGAAAGAGTTCCAGATTTCCACTCCCCTTTGTGTGAAGAAGTGCTTCCTGGCATCACCCCTGAACGGCCTGGCTCTAATTTTAGGGTTCTGCCCCCTTGTTCTGAGCTCCCCACCAGAGAAAATAGTTTTTCTACCTACCTATCAAATCCTTTGATCATCTTGAATACCTCAACTTTCACCCCTTAATCATCTGTACGGAAGGCAACACAATCCTAGTCTACGCAACCTGTCCTCAACTTAACCCTTTCAGCCCCAGTATCACCCTGATGATTAGCACATGTAAGTTAATTCACTGGAGGATTTGGGTTGTTGTGGCTGACTTCAGTGAAACCCACTAGGGACAATCTCGCAAATGGTGCCAAACAGAAATTGCTGTAAAGTGGGCAACAACAAAATCAAGGCCAGTCTGGTGCATAAATATCTTTATTTGCCTAAGTGCCAAGGGTAAATACAGAATATCTGAAAAAATAAAATTTACTTTTACATCATAGGAGCTTTTTTATGCTACGAACAATACTGATTTTTTTTTAGTGGAGATCTGAAGTCATCCACCTCTACACTTTAAAATGTTCCCATCTTTGAGTCAATGAACCAATGCAAAACACAGCACAGATTTACACCTCAAATTTTAGGAACATACATACATACGAACATACGAACTAGGAGCAGGAGTTGGTTATTCGGCCCCTCAAGCCTGTTCCGCCATTCTGGAAGATCATGGCTGATCTGTTTGTGCACACAACTCCACTTTCCTGTATCGGGGGATACCCTTTGACTCCCTTGTTTATCAAGAATCTGTCTACCTCTGCCTTAAAAACAAACATTCCATGACCCTGCCTCCACATTCCCGGGGAAAGAGTTCCACAGACACTCAATTCTGAGAAAAAAAATTCTCCTCATCTGGTCTTAAATGGAAGACCCCCTTACTTTTAAAACCGTGCCCCCTAGCTTTAGTCTCTCCCACAAGGGGAAATATCCTTTCAAAACCCACCCTGTCAAGACCCCTCAGGATCTTAATTGTTTCAACAGGATAACCCCTTCATCGCAGGAATCAGTCGAGTGACCCTTCTCTGAACTGCTTCCAATGCAATTATATCCTTAAGTCAGGAGACCAAAACTGTAACAGCACTCTAGATGTGGTCTCACCAGTGCCCTGTACAACTGTAGCAAAACATCTTTACTTTTATATTCCATTCCCCTTGCAATAAACAACATTGCATTTGTATTCTTAATCACTTGTCATCTTTGCATACGACCGTTTTTGTGTTTCGCGTACTCAGACATCCAGATCCCTCTGCATCTCGGAGTTCTACAATCTCTCACCATTCAGATAATATTCTCCTGGCCAAAGTGAACAAAGTAATTTCCAGCTCTGGCCCAGCTTCATTTAAATCGTCTGCAGCCTCAGTTACAGATGAATTTCTGCAACAGTTATCACTGTGCAGATGTCACGGTCATCATTCATCAAATCAAAAAGATCGAACACCACCTCACTTGAAGCATTGGGAATCCTTTCATCAACTTCAACTTTTTGACGGGGTCATGGCCTTCTTCCCTTGCTGGAAAGCAAACAACACTTTCTAAAGCAGCTGGGAGTTGCTGCATTCCGAGCTAATACTGGGCAAATGCAAAGCATCCAACACACTATCAGTTTCATAACCTGCAACATGCTGCTTTCCTCAGTGCAAACTACAAACCACCTTACGCAGGAATTTGAGCAAGTCCAAAACTAGAGGCCATAAATAAAAGACAGTCACTAATAAATTCAATCAGGAATTCAGGAGAAACCTTTTACCCAAAGAGTGGTGAGAATGTGGAACGAGGTGAATAGTATAGATATATTTAAGGAGAAGCTGGATAAACATGAAGGAGGAAGGAATAGATGGATATGTTGATAGGGCAAGATGAAGTGGGGTGGGAGGAGGCTCATATGGAGCATTAGCACGGCATAGACCAGTTGGAATGGCCTGTTTCTGTGCAGTAAATTCTGTAATTGCTTCTCGAGAGTGCATCTCGCTATCTATAATATAGTCCCAGCCGTATCCCTACCTATAAATATAGCCTTACCTATAATACAGCCCTAGCCCCATTTGCAACAGACTCAACTATAGCTGCACCAATCCAGTCTCAGCGCAATTGTAAATGGTGGATATTGTAAGAAATTTGGCAACCCATGCTTAGTCTATGCATTAGCAGAGGGTTTATCACGGTTCCACTTTTTCACCACACAGCGTTTTGCAGCACAAAAATCCAAGTGATGCTTCAAAACTTTTGATGCCGAGTTCTTTGGCAAGCTCATTAGATTTCAGCAGGCAGAATTTCCGCTGGTGTGCGAGAGAGAGAGATTAAACCACCCCTGCAAAGCTTCATCAACATCAGCCTTTATTGCCCATTCCTTCATGAATTACAGAATTCTAGAAACCCCATGATTCAGAAATGCCACGTTTATGTGCAAGAGCTTTTGAATTCTCAGTTCCTTCAAATGTTTAAAGCACCCACTCGCTTGCACAGCAACAAGTCAGCAGTTTCATTTTTTATTTAGCCATCTGGAAAAAATTGACTTGCCTTTCTCCCTCACCCATACGCTGACACAGGTAGGAAACAGGTCAAACCACTTCCTTGGCAAAATGACCACTGAACCCAATCAGACCAAGGGGCGACACCCTCAGGCTGATAGGTGAAAAGTCTCATTAAAGCAGGACTTCAAAGGGTAACACTTGAATACAAGCAGGAAATTGCAATAAAACAAACATTTTACAAATGGATGCATCGGGTGGCAGGGAATGGACTTCAGAAATGGTTGCATTCAAACAAGGAATTGCAATTAAGCGAATTGCAGATCATACAGAATAGATAATTATAGGTTGCACAGGGGATATTCTCCTTTAAAAAAAACACTTTAATAAAGGTTACAATTAAAGAGGACTTTTGATTGCATGATCAAGAAATCTGTATATATTAAGAAATTTCCTGCACCAATTCCTGCCTGTTTCACGAGATCCAGTTGGTCTGTGCATCTCCACTTTCTCCCCTAGCAATGGCCCATCGTATTTCATTGACAAATCAGTCAACCAATGAGGTAGGAGATACAATGCAGCATGACCAACAAAGATTTGGATAAAGGGAGCTGTTGGAATGGTATCTCCTGAAACAAGATCCCAGAGCTGGTCAGAAAGTAACATCCCAGTGCACCCACTGTAGGACACAAACATCTGCCTCCAGCAACACGGATTGATGGGAGATAAATCCACCAGACTCAAAATAAATGCACAAAGAACCAAGCCTAGAACCAGGGAGAATCAGGCTAGGGCACAAGGGATAGGCCAGGAACTCATGTTATCAGCACCCTAGTGTTCTCTTTCTCCTTAAGGAACATCATCGTGCTCAGGAATTGGAAATGTGACCAGGTAGTGTCTATTAAAGATGCCATTAATAAACTGGTAACAAGACAGTACTTCAGGTTTTAATATTACGTGCATCATTTATTCCTTTCCACACACTGGTAACAGCTTCACACCCATCATTCGCACAAAAGGGATAACTTTGTCTTCTCAAATGTGAATATCACACTGCAAACTTTCCAAAAGAGAAAATATCTTCAGTATTTGTCTTCAGTACCTTGCTCTATGGCAGCGAGGCCTGGACAACGTATGTCAGCCAAGAGCGACGTCTCAATTCATTCCATCTTCGCTGCCTCCGGAGAATACTTGGCATCAGGTGGCACGACCGTATCTCCAACACAGAAGTCCTCGAGGCGGCCAACATCCCCAGTTTGTACACACTACTGAGTCAGCGGCGCTTGAGATGGCTTGGCCATGTGAGCCGCATGGAAGATGGCAGGATCCCCAAAGACACATTGTACAGCGAGCTCACCACTGGTATCAGACCCATCGGCCGTCCATGTCTCCGCTTTAAAGACGTCTGCAAACGCGACATGAAGTCCAGTGACATTGATCACAAGTCGTGGGAGCCAGTTGCCAGCGTTCGCCAGAGCTGGCGGGCAGCCATAAAAGCGGGGCTAAAGAGTGGCGAGTCGAAGAGACTTAGCAGTTGGCAGGAAAAAAGACAGAGGCCAAAGAAAAAATGGCAGAATACACAAGACAAGCTCTATTTACAAAATTAATATGACACAAAATATAAATGAGCTGCAAGTTCACAAACTCTCAGATTGGAGTCAAGAACACAATTACAAAAGTCACAAACATCAAGGTAATGAAACAGTCCGTGTTCACAAGTGCCAAGCGATGACCATCTCTAACAAGAGAATCTAGACATTAGATACATTCAACAGTATTACCATTGCTGAATTCCCCGCTAACATCATCCTGGGGGTTACCATCGACAAGAAACTTATCTGGACCAGCCACATAAATACTGAGGCTACAAGAGGAGGTCAGAGGCTGGGCATTCTACAATGTGTAACTCACCTCCTGACTTCCCAAAGCCTGTCCACCATCTACAAGGTACAAGTCAGGAGTGTGATGGAATACTCTCCACTTGCCTGGATGGGTGCGGCTCCAACAACACTCAAGAAGGTCGACACCATCCAGGACAAAGCAGCCCACTTGATTGGCACCTCATCCACCACCTTAAACATTCACTCCCTCCACCACCAGTGCACAGTGGTAGCAGAGTGTACCATCTACAAGATGCACTGCAGCAACTCACCAACTCTTTCAACAGCACCTTCCAAACCCACAGTCTCTACCACCTAGAAGAATAAGGGCAGCAGACGTATGGAAACACCATCTGCAAGTTGCCCTCCAAGTCACTCACCATCCTGACTTACAACTATATCGCCGTTCCTTCATTGGGACTGGGTAAAAATCCTGGAACTCCCTTCCTAACAGCACTGTGGGTGTACCTACCCCACATGGACTGCAGCGGTTCAAGGCAGCTCACCACAACATTCTCAAGGGCAATTAGGGATGGGCAATAAACGCTGGCCTGGCCAGCAACACTCACATTTTATGAATAAAGAAAAACAGGCAGATGAGATTACAAGGAGCTCCCACCTAACCTCCATCCCCAAAGATAAGGCAGCCCGATATGGTACAGACCACTGGAAAAAGGTGATTGTAGGTCAATGACTGCGTCAGACACTAAACATGTTTCACAGGCAAATTGTTGCAGTGAACACTCATTTCATTGTCACCAGACTGTTAGAGAAAGATTAGTCAATGGACTTATCCCTCCACAGAGCAAGAGTAAATGGCAAATGATGCCATGAGACCAGTTTCAGTATCAGCCAGTGTCCATCAGCAGGCATTAACAACCTGCCATTACAAATAAGATTTTGCCTCCTGTATTTATACCCATATGCTACAGCATCCAGATGCAGCCAGGACTACGATCCAATTCCCTCTCCATAACTTCACTGTTAGTCAAAACTACCCATTAAAAGTGGCATTTAGCACATCTCAGCCTCCTAGATTCAATCCAATTGTTCAATTAAACACAATGCACAGAATTCAGAATGAATGTAAAGGAAGTGTCACAATTTACATTTGTTACAACCACCTGAAGAAAGGAGATTTCTGGTATCCAAAATAGTATTTAATCCATGGTGCACAATTCTAATTTCCTTTTCCATTGAACAAGGACATTAACCAAGCTAGAGAAGAGTATCCGTATAATCCAACTTTGATACAAAGTATTGGTGTGGTGCCAAAGACCCAAGCATCAAATTTAACAGATAGAAGAAAATCAATAAAAACTTTCAATGTAACAAGGCATTTTTTTTGGATGCATCTTTTTAATTAATTCACAGGACGTGATGTTGCTGGCAAGGCCAGCATTTATTGCTCATCCCTAATAGACCTTGAGATAACAGATGGACTTGCTAGGCCATTTCAGAGGGCAGTTAAGAGTCAACCAAATTTCTGTGGGTCTGGAATCCCACATAGAACAGGCCATGTAAGGATGGTAGATTTCCTTCCCTAAAGGACAATAGTGAGCCAAATGGGTTTTTACAATCTGGTAGGTTTACGGTCACCATTACGGATGCTAGCTTTATTTTAGATTCCAAATTATTTAATTAATTGAACTTAATTTCTCCAGCTGCTGTGGATGGATTTAAATTCATGTCTCCTGATTAGTCCAAGCTTCTGGATTACTAGTCAGTAACATAGCCACGATGCTACTCTTACCGATATCTACGCTTTCCTTCACATAAAGGGGAGTGCTCAGTAACATGCAGCTCCATTCATTCTTCACAAACATCACAATACAAACCCCATGTCGAGAGGAACTAATGTGTTACAGTAGGAATCCTGCTACTCAATACCAAACCAATCCTGTGCTGTTCTGTACATGCAATTTACCTAATCAGTCTCGATATTACAAATTTATAATACATGCAAGTTGGATATGTTAAATACTTAAGGGACTGGATACAAAAGTCTTTCAACTTTGGAGGTTATAAGAGTGTTTTTCCACATCACAAGAATATAATCAGACTATTGTATGGCAAGTATAGCAATCAAAGCAAACTAGGAAATCTCCAGGAACATCACTATTTTGGCAAGCAACACCAGCAGTGAGTCATATTATTGGCTTAGCACCAGATCTGGATCAGTTTAGCAGCAAGATAGACTTTGCTATGGAGCAAGTTAATCAACCTAGTTCAAAGCCAAATTCGAAGCCTCAAGCAAGTCACACATGATCAGCATAGAGTCAACATTACCTGACCTCAAAAACATATAAATAAAACAGGGGAAAAAAAGCCCAGTTGGTTATAAGGCTGACTTAACATTGCAGGGGCACAAAAAGCAGAAATAAATGAGGCTTTCAACAAAAAGAATATTTAGAATCTCAATACTGGATTCACTTAGTAATAGAAGATGGTTTCTTTCAGGTATACTAGCTAATTATTAAGCATCAAGTCACTCATGCTGAGGGGGGAAATTCAGATTCTAAAATGGGAGCAGTCAATAAAGTGAGAGGGGAGATTGTAACAGAAAGGCACACTGTACACCAGGCATTTAATTTTACCACTGCCGAGCACATGGTAATCTATTTCATTGCTCCAAGGCCAACTGGAATAGAAACTACCAACACAATCTCAGATTTCACAAGAGCATAGTCACACCCCACTACAAGAAAATATCAAGTCGAATGCTATTCTTAGTTGCTTGAATCAGCTCATGCTGCAGTAATCAAAAATAAGGGCATTGACCTTTTAAATGATAGAAATCTTCTTCTGATACTTTTTAAATATTTGGAATTAAATATCTGTAGAGATCATTTCTTAATTCACAGCAATCAAAATGCTAAAAACTGGAAGAGAATCAGTTCATCTCAGTAACCTTTAATATTGAAGGATGTTTGGAATACAGGTTACCTCCCTCAACTCTCAATGTGACCTACATTCCATACAGTGGTAAATTAGTATTTTCTTACATTGAAGGTGGCCAATATGCTAATTAATGCCATCTTTTGGATGAGACATTGAACCGAGGACCCATCTACCCCCTCAGGTGAATGTATAAGATCCCATGGCAGTATTTTGAAGAACAGCTGTAGAATTCTCCCCGGTGACCCGGCCAATATTTATCCCTTAATCAACATCATAAAAAACAGATTATCTAGTCATTATCACATTGCTGTTTCTGGGATCTTGCTGTGCGTAAATCGGCTGCCACGTTTCCGACATTACAACAGTGACTACTCTTCAGAAGTACTTTGAGACGTTGGTAATCATGAAAGGCACTATAGAAATGCAAGACTTTTATTTTCTTTGTTAACTTGCAGACCGCATATTAGCCCTAATCAATGGATAGTGCCCTACAATCCTCCAGAGATATCTGAGCATCTCCAATTCTAGCCTCTTAACATTCCCGATTCTCATCATTCCGCCATTGACAGCTGTGCCTCCAGCTGTCTAGGCCTCAATTTCCTATTTCTATGGAGCCTTTCACCACTTTAGAATGTCCCAAAGTGCTTTACAGCCAATGAAGTATTTTTGAAGCATAGTCACTGTTGTAATGTAGGAAACGCAACAGGCGATATGCACACAGCAAGATCCCACAAACAGCAATGTGATTGTGACCAGATAATCTGCTGCTTCAGTGACGTGGGTTGAGGGATAAAATGTTGGCCAGGACACTGCAGAATTCCCCTATTCTTTGAATAGTGCAATGGGATCCTTTAGGTCTGCCTGACAGGGCAGGTGGGGCCACAGTTCACAGAAGAGGGGCCTATGAGGATGTTGTAGTTAGGGAAGAGGAGTGTGAAATATTGGATGGGATAAACAGAGAGGAAATATTAAAGGGTTTGACGTCTTTGAAAGTAGATAAATTGCCAGGTCCAGGTGAAATATACCCCAGTTTGTTAAAAGCAGCAAGGGAGGAAACTGCAGAGGCTCTGACCATCATATTTCAATCCTCCCTGGCTACAGGAGTGGTGCCTGAGGATTGGAGGACCACCAATGTTGCATTCTTGTTTTAAATGGGAGGAGGAGATAATCTGAGTAATTATAGGCCAGTCAGCTTAACTTCAGTTGTGGGAAAATTATTAGAATCAATTTTGAGGGGCAGTACAAACCTTCATTTAGAAGGGCAAAGATTAAACAAGGAAAGTCAGCATGGATTTGTTAAGGGAAGGTCATGTCTGACTAACTTGACCTGAATTTTTTGAGGAGGTAAAGTACAAGCGCTTGGGATCCAAAGAGAGTGGCAAACTGGATCTAAAATTGGCTTGATGACAGGAAGCAAAGGGTAATGGCTGACGGGTGTTTTTGCGGCTGGAAGGCTGTTAGTGGGGTTCTGCAGGGCTCAGTATTCTGTCACTTGCTTTTGGTAGTTTAGATTAATAATTTAAACTCAAATGTAGGAGGCATGAATAAGAAGTTTGTAGATGATACAAAAATTGGCCATGTGGTTGACAGTGAGGAGGAAAGCTTTACACTGCAGAAAAAAATAGATGGTCTGGTCAGTTGGGCAGAAAAGTGGAAAATAGGGTTCAATCCGGATCGGTGTGAAGTTATGCATTTGGGAGGTGCAACAACACAAATGGGAGAATACTGAGTAGCGTGGGGGAACAGAGGGAGCTTGGAGTGTATATCCACAGATCCTTCAAGGGACAGTGGATAAGGTGCTCAAGAGGCATATGGTATGCTGTCCTTTATTAGCCAAGGCATAGAATCCAACAACAGGGAGGTTATGCTAAAACTGTATACAACACTAGTCAGACCACAGCCCGCGTACCTTACAGTTCTGGTCACCACATTACTGGAAAGATGTGATTTCATGGAGAGGGTGCAGAGGAGATTTACCAGAATGTTGCCAGGACTAGAAAATTTTAGCTATGAAGAAAGGTTGGATAGGCTGGGGTTGTTTTCCTTAGGACAGTGGAGGCTGAGGGGTGACTTAATTGAGGTCCTTAAAATTATGAGGCACCTAGATAGAGTAAAGAAGGACAACATATTTACCTTAGCAGAGGGATCAAAATCTAGGGGGCATAGCTTTAAAGTAGAAGGATTAGAGGGGAAGATGAGGAAATATTTTTTCCACCCAGAGGGTAGTAGGGACCTGGAACTCACTGGCTGAAAAGGCAGTAGTAGCGGAAACTCTCAAGACACTTAAAAAGTACTTGGATGTTTACTTGAAGAGCCGTGACCTGTCAACACCCTGAGACAAGGCACAGAGGTTACAAACCTTTTCACCAAGGAAAGTCTTTTTTGCTCAATACCAGGTTCTTTGGTTAAGCATGCTTTAATGAGGAAGCTCCACTTACTGAGCTCGGAAATCCAAATGCCCTCTGCCTCAACTTGAAGCAACTAGCCCACACGTCACCGTTAATAAAAGACACAAGATTGGATTGTCTTTAAAATAGCTTTCAAGACTCCTAGGATTGCAAAGATTACCAACATACTGCAAAGCTGCCTCGATTGTTTCCTATTCATAGAGGTGACCCACAGAATAAATCTTTTAATTACAGATCAGTCCCTCTGCAAATTGCATTAGAGATTAAATCACTGTGCTTCAGAAGCAGTTTCTCCAAAATCATAAGATGGAGACTATTAGCTGGAATCCCAGCAGAATCTTTCAGCAGGCAATCTGTTGTTTCATAAGTGAATGCCAAACACCAGCATGGACCAGCCGGGCCGAATGGTCTATTTCTGTGCTGTAAAATCTATGATATTTACAAGTAGACACAAGTTATACTTTCAGCTCATAATGCTGCTTCTTCAGAAAATAAATAGGGCGGCACAGTGGCGCAACGGTTAGCACCGCAGCCTCACAGCTCCAGCGACCCGGGTTCGATTCTGGGTACTGCCTGTGCGGAGTTTGCAAGTTCTCCCTGTGACCGTGTGGGTTTTCGCCGGGTGCTCCGGTTTCCTCCCACAGCCAAAGACTTGCAGGTTGATAGATAAATTGTCCATTATAAATTGCCCCTAGTGTAGGTAGGTGGTAGGAGAATTGAGGGAAGGTGGGGATGTGGTAGGAATATGGGATTATTGTAAGATTAGTATAAATGGGTGGTTGATGGTCAGCACAGACTTGGTGGGCTGAAGGGCTTGTTTCAGTCCTGTATCTCTAAATAAAATAAATAAATGGGACAAACAATTGTACTTTAGGGGGTCCAGTTCCTGAGCATAAACAGAACAGGTTTCACTTCTCATCAGGAATGATGCCCAGGATCACAAATAAGGTAGCAGGTGAGGGGTCGCGAAATAAAAGAAAAAATACACTATCATTAAACTTGCATTTATATAGCACCTTCAAAGCAGTAAAACATTCCAAAGCACTCCACAGCAGCAAAAATAAAACAAAATTTGACACTGAGCCATACAAGGAGATATTGAGAGAGACAACCAAAAGCTTTGAAAAAGAGTTAAGTTTTAAGGAAAGTTTTTTTTAAATGAAAGAGAGGTGGAGAGGTTTAGGGAGGGAATTCCAGAGCTTAGGGCCCAGGCAGCTAAAGGCTGCCAATGATGCAGTATTCTGCTATATTCTATGCAATTATTCATGAAAGTTTGCCAAGCCTCAATTTCACGATAAAGCTCTTGTTAATTTAAAAACATAAGACTTTGAAAATGACCCAAAATCTTACTGACTGCTGTGAAATGAGTCTCCTTCACGTTAAAGAAACTGTATCCTCAGGGAAGAAGTGGTAGCTTGGCTCATTCCTGGAAACTACCAGTCAAATTTTCCTGTCTACACTGACTTTGCAGCAAAGTCCAACTCTGCACCTTCAAAACTTCAGGACAATTTTTCTATTGCTTTTTTAAAAAAAAGTAATTCTTGAAGGACTGCCCAGACATTATAATGGGAATTGTAAAAATGATTAAAAAGTAGTGGTGAATGGAAGTACTAACATACAGCTGACATAACCCAGTCAGCAAAGTAGCTTAATATAATTACAGGTTTATGTCTATTGTTATTCTGACTTATTGATTTGGAATACTCTATTTGGGACAGAACCAGGAATATCTAAATTCCTGCTGTTGAATGCTTCAGGTTTTATTCAACAAAAAAAAAAATCATGCCAATGAAACCACACAGATCAATCTGTAACATTTTAGCTACAACAAAAACCTGCATTTACATAGCACCTTTACTGTAGTAAAACATACCAAGACGCATCATGGGAGCAATTGTCAAACAAAATTTGACACTGAGCCACAAAGAGCTGTTAGGATTGGTGATCAAAAGGTTGGTAAAAGAGATCGGTTTTAAGGGGCATCTTAAAGAGAGGAGAGAGCAGTGGTGAGGTTTACGGAGGGAATTCCAGAGCTTAGGGCTCAGGCAGCTAAAGGCACAGCCGCCAATGATGAAGCGAAGAAAAGCGAAGATGGACAGGAGGCCAGAAATGGAGGAGAGCAGAGCTCTCAAGAAGTTCCAGTGATAGGGAGGGACAAGGCCTTAGAGGGATTTAAAAAGTATTAGAATTTTAAAATCAACTTGCCATGTCAACTTTTTATTCCAGATAGACCATAAGATAGACTCTTAAATATTTAGAACAAAAATGTCTTGAAAAATTACAGAACCATTAGAATTATTAAATGAAAGGAAAATACTGTGGATGCTGAAAATCTGAAATAAAAACAAAGTGCTGGAAATACTCAGTAGGTCTGGCAGCTGGAGAAAAAGGGTTAATGTTTCAAATCAATGACCTTTATTGAATTATTAAATAGATTGTCTGACTTGTAAAAAGTTTAACATTAGCAGTCGATGGCATATTATGAATAATATGAATTCTACTGCAAAGGAAAAGAGGGGAGCAACGAATTATCTTTAAGTTAGCTTAGCTCAATAGCAAGACTCTCACCTAGGCCCATAATATAGGCTGGCATCTCCATGCAGTACTGAGGGAATGCTGGGTTGTCAGAGGTGCCGCCTCAAACACAGGAAGCTGATCTGTTCACATGAACAGAAAAGATCACATGGCACTACTTGAAGAGTAGGGAATTCTTCCCATGTTCTGATCAAGATCCTCTCTCAACCATCACCAAAACCTACTGTCTGGTTATTCTCATTCCTGGTCATGTTCACCCAGAAAACACCTCAACACAATTAATTAATTGGCTGTGAAAGCACTTTGGGACATGCCACGGTCATGAAGGACATTCTATAAATGCAGGTTCTGACCATGTATTAGGCTCCTACCGTTAGTTCTGATCCCACAGTATATCCAGACACTCCGTCATGGTAGTGTTACGAGCAAAAGGTTAGAGCATGAAGCAGACTTAAGGTAACTTTGTAATTTCCTCTTAAAACAAACCAAGAGCATAATGTGGTTTTAATTCCTCTGTAGCTTAATCTGTAATCTGCATTATTCTCAGGTGACAACCTCCTTATAAAAACACTCAAATTAAAAACTGGGGGAGTGGGCAACTGCAGTATGTGTTAACTCATCCAAAGGTTTTCCTCAATACGCGACAGGGAATTCTTGTTTAGTAACTACCGTCACTCGAGTAGGTTTAGGCTTGAACATTTTTCCTCAGGGTTGATCAAATTTCAAATCTTTGCAGTCAAAAACACAATTCATTTACAGACTATATGTATACATAATATAATCATAGCAGTCACACAGAAAGATAGGGTTGTTTGTTTTTACAATTTTGTTTGGTTCAGTGATTTACTGTTTTTAAAATAAGTTTGAAAATACTACACCAGCAGTGTTCAGGGAGTGCTGCATTATTGAGGGTGCCATATTTGGGTGAGATACATGTTTTTAAAAAAAAAAGGCCCTCCACACTTGCGGAGGTTAAAAAAAAAATCCCACGACACTGTTCAAAGTCATCGGGAGTTCTCCTGGCCAATATTTCCTCAACCAACTGAGAACGGATTATCTGGTCTTTCATCTTATTTACGGTTTGTAACACCTTGTATGTAAAGTGGGTGCAATTTATCTTGTCTAATTGACTGTGCCTCACTGGCCTATGTAACATCCCAACAATGAGACATTACAGAAATCCACCTTCTCACTCTATTGTCTTTTGGTCTACTCTTTAAAGAATCCCCTCAAGTCTGCCCACACAAAGGCCTTCCCCAGACAGGTTAGACTTTCAGGATAGAAACAGATGGTGCACATTCACGGACATTGCTAAGTTTACAGGCTTTTTTTTTTCTTAAATTACATGATTTTGTTGGGTTTGATTTATGGAACCCAGAGCAAGCTGCAATAGATCTATAGCACTAATCCTAAGCCATGTGACATTTTACACATGTTCATCCTGTTTATCCCCTACAGGAATCTGCCCTTTCCATCCAAACTAATGGGAATACCTGGCACATAAAGGCCTGCTACCTGACCCAAACCCAACGGGACCCAACAATATGCGTCGGGTCAGACTTCCATGTCCAGCATTCGGGCTCGGGTCAGGCTGGATCGGACCCACTCTATCACCACCTCAGGTAAGTGACTCTAATGTTAATTTATTTTTTGGACTTTAAACGTGGTTTTGTTACAGTTATTTTAAGCCTGTGTATATAAGGAACAAAGTGAAAAATGGAAGGCAAGTTAACTGATGGTCCGTTCGGGCACAGGAAAAAAAGGAAGGATTCTGGCCAGGTCGAGCTCGGATGGGGTTCTGTCAGGCTCGGGTCGAGTCTCATATGCAGACCCAAGCAGTCCTTTACCGGCACACAGTTCCGCCTCAGAGTCAGAAGAAATGGTTACAAGTTACACTCCACAGACTTGAGAAGAAAATCCAGGCTAACACTCCAGTGCAGTACTGATGGAGTGCTGCACTGTCAGAGGTGGTACCTTTTGGATGAGATGTTAAACCGAGGCCCCGTCGGCCCTCTCAGGTGGACGTAAAATATCGTATGGCACTATTTTGAAGAGCAGGGGAGTTCTCCCCTGGCGTCCTGGTCAATATTTATCTTTCAACCAACATTAAAAAAGATGATCACATTGTAGTTGCTGGGAACATGCTGTGTGTAAATTGGCCGCTTTGTTTCCTACATTACAACAGTGACTACACTGCAAAAGTACTTCATTGGCTGTAAAGCGCTTTGGGACACCGAGGTTGTGAAAGGCACTTTATAAACGCAAGTATTTCTTGTATTATGCTTCTAGACTTCTATAGTTCCAAAAAAAATAAAGAAAAGACCTGCATTTATATAGCACCTTTCACGACCACTGGACATCACAAAGCACTTTACAACCAATGAAGTTTTTTTTTAAATTCATTCATGGGATGTGGGTGTCACTGGCCAGGCCAGCATTTATTGCCCATCCCTAATTGCCCTTGAGAAGGTGGTGGTGAGCTGCTTTCTTGAACCGCTGCAGTCCATGTGAGGTAGGTACACCCACAGTGCTGTTAGGAAGGGAGTTCCAGGATTTTGACCCAGCAATAGTGAAGGAATGGCGATATAGTTCCAAGTCAGGATGGTGTGTGACCTGGAGGTGAACTTGCAGGTGGTGGTATTCCCATGTATTTGCTGCCCTTGTCCTTCTAGTTGGTAGAGGTCGCGGGTTTGGAAGGTGCTGTCTGAGGAGCCTTGGTGCATTGCCGCAGTGCATCTTGTAGATGGTACACATTGCTGCCATTGAATGTCGGTGGTGGAGGGAGTGAATGTTTGTAGATGGGATGCCAATCAAGTGGGTTGCTTTGCCCTGGATGGTGTCGAGCTTCTTGAGTGTTGTTGGAGCTGCACCCATCCAGGCAAGTGGAGAGTATTCCATCACACTCCTGACTTGTGCCTTGTAGATGGTGGACAGGCTTTGGGGAGTCAGGAGGTGAGTTATTCGCCGCAGAATTCCCAGCCTCTGACCTGCTCTTGTAGCCACGATATTTATAGGGCTACTCCAGTTCAGTTTCTGGTCAATGGTAACTCCTAGGATGTTGATAGTGGGGAATTCAGCGACCGTAATGCCATTGAATGTCAAGGGGAGATGGCTAAATTCTCTCTTATTGGAGATGATCATTGCCTGGCACTTGTGTGGTGTGAATGTTACTTGCCACTTATCAGCCCCAGCCTGGATATTGTCCAGGTCTTGCTGCATTTCTACACGGACTGCTTCAGTATCTGAGGAGTCACGAATGGTGCTGAACATTGTCCAATCATCAGCGAACATCCCCACTTCTGAACTTATGATTGAAGGAAGGACATTGATGAAGCAGCTGAAGATGATTGGGCCCAGGACACTACCCTGAGGAACTCCTGCAGTGATGTCAATGAAGTACTTCTATTGTGTAGTCACTGTTTTAATGTAGGAAATGTGGCACCCAATCTGCACACAGTAAACTCCCAGAAACAGCAAAGTGACAATGACCAGATATTCTCCTTTTGTGATGTTGATTGATGATAAATATTAGCTAGGATGCCAGGAATAAATCCCATGCTCATCTTCAAAATTGGGTCATGGGGTCTTTACATCCACCTGAGGGGTCAGACGGGGCCTCGGTTTAACATCCCATCCAAAAGACAGACCCATCTCAGTACTTCACTGCAGTGTCAGCCTGGATCTTTGCGCTCAAGTCCTGGACTGGAACCCCAAATCTTTTGACTCAAGGGTAAGAGCACGACCAACTGAGCTGACACCTGAAAAGAAAGCTAATCATATTAATCCAAGAGCTATTTCAGCTCCTACCAAAATCCTTCAAACATTACAAATGCCCAGTTTCTGCTGATGGAAAAGGCTCATCTCAGGAAGCATCACTTGTTGAATCATAGAAATTACAGCAGGAGAAGACCACTTGCATCATCTCAACAAAGCTGTCTACCCTTTTCCCACATCATAAAATATAATTTTAAAATGTTACAGTCTCTGCCTCAATAACAACTGAATATGAAGCATTCTATGTTCTAATAACACCTTGTGTGTGAAAACATTTCTTTAACCTCTTCCCTTTTGCTCTCCGTTCTTGGGACATTTAACTATTGTTAAAGGTTCAATATAAATGCAAGTTGTTCGTGTCGTGATAATTCTCAGTCCAAAAGTACTTATAACCAACTTACCAACCAATGGATTTGAACCTTTGAGAACCTTCATCACAACCTTCCCAGTTCGAACAGGGAGAAAAAGGTACCAATTTTCTGACACTTCCCAAGTATACTGAAGCTATTTACCAAGAATCATTCTACCACACGTGTGTGCACTGGCCTCACAAGAATCATTCTACCACATGTGTGCACACTGGCCTCACAAGAATCATTCTACCACATGTGTGCACACTGGCCTCACAAGAAAGATTCTACCACATGTGTGCGCACTGGCCTCACAAGAATCATTCTACCACATGTGTGTGCACTGGCCTCACAAGAATCATTCTACCACATGTGTGCACACTGGCCTCACAAGAATCATTCTACCACACGTGCGCGCACTGGCCTCACAAGAATCATTCTACCACACGTGTGCGCACTGGCCTCAAGAATCATTTTACCACACGTGTGCACACTGGCCTCACAAGAATCATTCTACCACATGTGTGCACACTGGCCTCACAAGAATCATTCTACCACATGTGTGCACACTGGCCTCACAAGAATCATTCTACCACACGTGTGCACACTGGCCTCACAAGAATCATTCTACCACATGTGTGCACACTGGCCTCACAAGAATCATTCTACCACACGTGTGCGCACTGGCCTCAAGAATCATTTTACCACACGTGTGCACACTGGCCTCACAAGAATCATTCTACCACATGTGTGCACACTGGCCTCACAAGAATCATTCTACCACATGTGTGCACACTGGCCTCAAGAATCATTTTACCACACGTGTGCACACTGGCCTCACAAGAATCATTCTACCACATGTGTGCACACTGGCCTCACAAGAATCATTCTACCACACGTGTGCACACTGGCCTCACAAGAATCATTCTACCACATGTGTGCACACTGGCCTCACAAGAATCATTCTACCACACGTGTGCACACTGGCCTCACAAGAATCATTCTACCACATGTGTGCACACTGGCCTCACAAGAATCATTCTACCACACGTGTGCACACTGGCCTCAAGAATCATTCTACCACACGTGTGCGCACTGGCCTCACAAGAATCATTCTACCACGTGTGCACACTGGCCTCACAAGAATCATTCTACCACATGTGTGCACACTGGCCTCACAAGAATCATTCTACCACACGTGTGCGCACTGGCCTCACAAGAATCATTCTACCACACGTGTGCACACTGGCCTCAAGAATCATTCTACCACACGTGTGCGCACTGGCCTCACAAGAATCATTCTACCACACGTGTGCGCACTGGCCTCACAAGAATCATTCTACCACATGTGTGCGCACTGGCCTCAAGAATCATTTTACCACATGTGTGCGCACTGGCCTCACAAGAATCATTCTACCACATGTGTGCACACTGGCCTCACAAGAATCATTCTACCACACGTGCGCGCACTGGCCTCACAAGAATCATTCTACCACACGTGTGCACACTGGCCTCAAGAATCATTTTACCACATGTGTGCACACTGGCCTCACAAGAATCATTCTACCACATGTGTGCACACTGGCCTCACAAGAATCATTCTACCACACGTGTGCGCACTGGCCTCACAAGAATCATTCTACCACACGTGTGCACACTGGCCTCAAGAATCATTCTACCACACGTGTGCGCACTGGCCTCACAAGAATCATTCTACCACACGTGTGCGCACTGGCCTCACAAGAATCATTCTACCACATGTGTGCACACTGGCCTCACAAGAATCATTCTACCACACGTGCGCGCACTGGCCTCACAAGAATCATTCTACCACACGTGTGCACACTGGCCTCACAAGAATCATTCTACCACACGTGTGCACACTGGCCTCACAAGAATCATTCTACCACACGTGTGCACACTGGCCTCAAGAATCATTTTACCACATGTGTGCACACTGGCCTCACAAGAATCATTCTACCACATGTGTGCACACTGGCCTCACAAGAATCATTCTACCACACGTGTGCGCACTGGCCTCACAAGAATCATTCTACCACATGTGTGCACACTGGCCTCACAAGAATCATTCTACCACACGTGTGCACACTGGCCTCAAGAATCATTCTACCACACGTGTGCGCACTGGCCTCACAAGAATCATTCTACCACGTGTGCACACTGGCCTCACAAGAATCATTCTACCACATGTGTGCACACTGGCCTCACAAGAATCATTCTACCACACGTGCGCGCACTGGCCTCACAAGAATCATTCTACCACACGTGTGCACACTGGTCTCAAGAATCATTTTACCACATGTGTGCACACTGGCCTCACAAGAATCATTCTACCACATGTGTGCACACTGGCCTCACAAGAATCATTCTACCACATGTGTGCACACTGGCCTCACAAGAATCATTTTACCACATGTGTACGCACTGGCCTCACAAGCCATTGTTGAAATTATTCTCCAAAAATACAGCCTGGTCTCATATCCAATCCTGATCTAATCGTGCTCATATGTGGGTGAATGTTGCCTCTCTATGAACCATGCACCATAGCTTTGCCCCATTTATATTGCCTTCTTGCTGATAATTCAATTCCATTCTTCAATACATCTACAGATTTTTTACACTCAATCTCATTTGCCACTCACACATTTTAGTAATAAAAATCAATCCACTGATTATTCCGCCAGCATTTCCATCCCTCCCCATCCTCACTATATCCCTTCAGGGCCTCACTTTCCTATAAATCCCTGTCACCTCTCACTCCTCCTACAAGACCCTCCTCAAAAAGGAATCTCTCTGCCCAAGCCTTTGGTCACACCCCCACCCCTCAATTTCTCCTTCTTTGGGGGCCAAGCTTTCTTGATGCTTCTATGAAGCAACTTGGGAATTTCTTTTCTACATTAAAAGGTGCTGTGTAAACGCTTGAGACAATGTTTTATTGACAGCGCATATATGCCATTTCCCCCATCAGTAAAAGATCTGCCTTGTACCCACCCTTAAACCGATCAACAAACTTCCAGTTGATCAGTCTTTTAAACATTGCTGGGTCACAAAGGCAGCAGCACCCCAATGTCCCCCTCCATCACCCACTTCAAGCCACCATTTAGGAAGTTGTCAGAGAGCAAATGGCCAATCCCAACATCTCCCTAGGAAACACAAATTCACTCCTCTGAGTAAATTGAATGCCTGAAAAGGAGAAATCTGTAGGGTTATGAGGAAAGAGCAGGGGAGTGGGATTAATTGGATAGTTTTTTCAAAGAGCCAGCACAGGCACGATGGGCCGAATGCCCACCTTCTGTGCTGTACAACATACACAGTCCCAGCCAGTATGGGGTCGAGTGACAGCACAATCAATGGATAAATAATCAAGACTGATAGCAGGCTCATGTTCTTCTTGCACCCCAGAAACAAACCCAGTTAGATTTAATTAAACTCTTTAGATTTAAAAATCGCACATCTTTCACGAACAAAAAGACTAGAAGAGCTGCAGGACTTGTTCACATTTATAATACAGCAACTCTTACAAAGTAGAATTATCACAGATCATACAATAGCTCAAAAGGTCAATGACAATCTAACGTGCCTCCCATCCTTGGCTACATACCTTCCCATCATCACAGCACTCTCTCTCAACATTGTGACAAAACTAGAAGGACAAGTCTCTCCCTGACCCCTTATTCCCCACAGAAAGTGATTGTATTCGCAGATTGGAAATGGTGAGAACTGCAGACCAGAACAATTTTTTTTAAATAGTCGTTTGGTGCTACAGAACTCAAGCATTGCTGAAAATAGAGACACGTGTCGAAGCTTTTCGTCTTGCACTCATCAGGACAATCCGCAAGAGTACCAATGTAAGGGAAAACAACAACTTTATACTGTATGAGAATAGAGTGCTGATTGGTTGGAAAGTGAACTCTGATTGGTCGAGGCATTGCCATGGAAAATGCACCAGTTTACGGTGACTGACAGTTAACTGCCAAGCTTTGTTTGAAATTTAAACCAGGCAGCTTGACTCTGATTAGTCAAGGCATTGCCCTGAGAAATGAACCAGCGAATGGCTGTCACTTATTTTGTTTAGCTTTAAGGGCGGCGCATTGTAAGCCTTTTCTTTTAATTTAATACTATCCTTGTGGGCGGCACAGTGGCGCAGTGGTTAGCACCGCAGTCTCACAGCTCCAGGGACCTGGGTTCGATTCTGGGTACTGCCTGTGTGGAGTTTGCAAGTTCTCCCTGTGGCTGCGTGGGTTTTCGCCGGGTGCTCCGGTTTCCTCCTACATCCAAAAGACTTGCAGGTGACAGGTAAATTGGCCGTTGTAAATTGCCCCTAGTGTAGGTAGGTGGTAGGGAATATGGGATTACTGTAGGGTTAGTATAAATGGGTGGTCGTTGGTCGGCACAGACTCGGTGGGCCGAAGGGCCTGTTTCAGTGCTGTATCTCTAAATAAATAAATAAACAGGCGCAATGTTTGTCCACATTCTTTCCATCTGCAATGAACAGGGCCCTGTGTATTAATATATGTAGCTTCCAGCACGCGCAAATGCACCACACTGTGAGCCCTACTGACAATCCTAAACTGGTTGTCAGCGTAATTCCTAGAACACTGAGGATTACTTAGCAAGCGTTGCCCAACTGCAGAATCACATCTAATGTTGGACACTGTGTTTTGAGTTTTGCAAACATGGGTTGGTTGGGTACAGCCTTTACCTTGCCCGTTGTGAACAGCGGAAGGAACATGTTGTTTGATACGATCCACCAGTCTTTGAGACGTACAGCCTATATACCTAGCATCACACTGACATTGAAATTCATATATCACATTACTCATTTGTGAGATAGGCAGGACGTCTTTTTGGCTTGATGGCAATGCCTCTACCAATCAGAGTTCACTTGTCAAACAATCAGCACTCTCTTCTCACAAAGTACGAAGTTGTTTTTCCTTACATTGGTATGCTTGTGGATTGTCCTGATGAGTGCAAGATAAAAAGCTTCAACAATATGTCTCTATTTTCAGCAATACTCAATTTTTTAAAAAATAAAGTGACAGTCAAATACAAACACCATATAGAATCATACAGCACAGAAGGCAGCTACTCGGCCCATTATGACAGTCCTAGCTCTTTGAGACAGCTATCTCAATTAGTCCCACTCCCCGTTATGCTCTTTGCCCTTAGAGCTGCAATTCCCCTTGCCCATTCCCCCAACCACCCTTCAAGTGTTTAAAAGTTACTACTGAATCTCCTTTCATTACCCTTTCAGACAGCATATTTCAGATCATAACGGGAAAAAAATTCAGTGCTCTTCGGCTTTCTTTCTAAAAGAATTAGGCAGTGGTCTAAATTATCTGCTGGTTGTCTCAGCAGAGGTGGTAGTAGACTTGCTCTTTATAAAATTGCATCCTTGTCCCTTTCCAGTTAACTGTATGAAATGGGTTCACCCTAGCCTGGATTATATTCACTTGAATGCAGAGTGGGAAAATAAAGTTACATCCTTTGTGACAAAATAATCTTTTCAGTTTTCCCACTATGCCAGTGCTCAGTTACGTAATGCCATTAAAAATTATTCAGAACATGAGCAGCCATATAAATCTCAAGGATTTAATTATTCACAACAATTCTTAAATAAAAGTACAAGAAATGCAGCTCCTGTTTACTGAAATATTTTGGTATGTTCCCAGTGTGGAATATTTAAAAATGGACCAATTTCTGACTGCTTTCTCCCTCCTCCTTTGAATATGCGCAGAGTTTGGTCACATTTATAAAACCTATTTAAAACTGACAATTATTAAGCATTGGAGAAAGCTTCAAAGTACAAATCTCGAGTCAAATGTGACAATTATTGGCTTTTTTAATTTTATCAACACAGTTAGTGCTGAAGAATAAAACTCCCATTTCAAGCACCAACCTCAGTACCTAGCAACTCTTGGGCTAGACGCATCTGGCCAGAGGCAGTGCAGAACCCCAACGGTGGGACTGAAATTCCTCCCTTATTTTAAAAAAAATGGAGAAGTTGGCAGTCTCAAAATGGGAAATTCTATTTTATAATCATATCCAACTTCTATAATTTATCAGCAGAGAACTTCATCCCAAAGTGCTTTAGCCCCAAGTTAAGAACATCCCAACGTGCACGGGTATCCTTGCCCTCTTTGCCCACAGCTATCATCCTTGAAGTCTCTACAAATGGGATGCAGGATATGCTGTCATTAAAGGTTGCCCAAAGGGTACATTTACCCCTTTTGTCCCTTTGGATGGTGCAACGAGGGAATCTGAGATCTGTTAAACCATACATACATGGCTTCAATAACCTAAGGATTGCCAATCTGTGCCAATTAAAGGGCATTTGAAGCTGTAGACTTGCGTCTGCCCAACGTGGCCAGACAGAGACGCATTTCAGAACCGACTCAGGAAACAATAATTTCATCAGATCATCTCACCTAGATTTGAATCTGTAACACAGACAGACCAAAAAGAAAAAGGTGCTTGCACCACAATATGGACTCAGTGTTTGAAGCAATTTTATGTGTTTCTATTGTAAATAAAGCAACCTAATCTAGAGTATCGCAGAGAGAACAGCCAACGCTTTATAAATTTAGAAAAACAGACCTCAGTAACTGCACGAGGTCACCAAACTAAAATGTAATTGCTTTTTGTAAACTTATCTAATCCCAAGGGAATCAAAATCTCCAGAATTTCAGACTCTTGAAAATAGCCCGAATGGTAGAACCTGGAAGATCCAGTTCAGGCTGAAGAGAAGCAGGAACATGGATTATAGAAGATTAAGGACTGATGTAACCGAGGTGTTTATGATAAACAAGGAAGTTGCTAGAGAAACGATTTCCTCTGGTGGGGAGAGTCAAGAACAAGAGGACCAAACCTTAAAATTAGAGCTAGGTCATTCAGGGGTTATGTTAGGAGGCACATCTTTACACAAAGGTTAGTGGAAATCTGGAATGCTCCATTCCACCCCCTCCCTCAATAAAAAAGCTGGGGAGAAATCAATTGAAAATTTAAAACTGCAATTGATAAATTTTATTGGGTAAGGGTATTAAGGGATAAGGAACCAAGGTGGGTAGATGCAGTTAAAGTACAGATCAGCCACGATCTAACTGAATGGCGCGGAACAGGCTCAAAGGAGCGAACGGCCTGTTCCAAACATAAAGGGAAATAAACCTTTAACCCATTTCAGTCACAAAACAGCGCTACTGAGCTATGATTGGTTTGAACATTCTCCAAAAGTACATCTCATCTGACAGTTCATTGCTAATAGATCATCGATAAAATCTGTATGCACAACTCCTTGATTAGAAGATAATATAGTGAGAAGTGGGTGGGCGCTGAGTTAGACCAACATTAAAGATACTTCCATTGCAGACTGAGAAAGCAATATGTGTGCAATCTCCCTCGACCCAATAACACTGCCCCAATACAGCACTAAACTGGCAAACATAAGAGTGAACAGAGCAGGAGGGATCCAGCAACCAGGAAGGATTTATCAAGTGCTGCAAGTGAAAAAGATTTTTATCATCAATAAAGCAGAAGCAGTCCTGCAGCCTCAGTCTGCCTACAATATTAATGGAGGGGAAACCGAGAGCCAGTTTGTGGTAGCATGTGACAGTCTAAGCAAGCATACGTGGCAAGATTAAACCTCATTTCCACAGTGCATTAGTCTAATGCAAGACTTCAACGTAATATCCTGCCTTCTGAGGAAACACAAACTGAAGTAAATCAATCACAATGGTGCATAAAAAAAAATTTATTATGTTTCTTTCAAAAATTGAGGTGTCAAAGAAAGGATTTTTTTTAAAAAGACATGCATTTCTATCGCGCCCTTCACAGCCAATGAAGCACTAAGCGTAGTCACTGCTGCAATGTTGCAAACACAACAGCCAATTAAATGAGATCAATCACCAAATAATCTGTTTTCATAATACTGATTGAGGGATAAATTTTGGCCAGGACAACAAATGTGTGTATAGAGCACAATTCATAGATTGTTCATCAACAAAAATACTTATTTTCCTCCTGCATATGGAGGGTGATATGGGGGAGAAGAGTCAAAGCACCAGGTCGGATCTTCCTCACTTGTTACCCAGACGCTCTCCATGTTCACACATTGTAATAAGCATTGCAAAAAGGATTAACCAATTTGGCAGTGATTAAGGTAAATTTGTCAAGAAACAATCTACACACAAAATGTGCTCAGATACAATGTTTACTCTTGAATGACAGAGTGAATGAGAAAGTTGGGAAAGTCTCCTCAGTAACATATCATATTCTATACCCTATCCAAATTATATCCCATCCAGGTTGACATTTTATGACATGTTGCAAATATAAAACCATCCTAGTTCTGGAGCTGGTCTCCTTACAATGAGCAGAGTGATGTGAAGCAACACAGTTATTAGGAGAGTTGCTATGGTTACAGCTGGTGCTGAAAACAAGCAAACTGCTCCTCCGCACAACCCACCACTACCCCACACAACTGCCAGAGGCCATCAGGCAAGCAGTTTGGGCCAGGCTTGTTGTATGGCTGCATGTAATGAATTCCTATTCCACAAACAGGATATTGCTCAGATATACTGTTTGCACTGAACACACTGCAGCAAGATCAAGACAGCAAATTGGGGGATGGAGGTGGGAAAAAAAAAAAATCAGGAAAAGATAAACAGCAGCAAATCTCAAATAATTACAATCTTTTAACTCTGCACCATTTCCAGCTACCGACTGTGGTACTTTTTAAAATTAAAAAGTTTTGTTTTGGGCTCCATTTCTGTGCCCCTGGCCTACTCGTTACATACATGTAATGCATTTTGGAAGGTCTAATGCAGGTGGGAGGTATACAGTAAATGGCGGAACCCTTAGGAGTATTGACAGGCAGAGAGATCTGGGCGTACAGGTCCACAGGTCACTGAAAGTGGCAACGCAGGTGGATAAGGTAGTCAAGAAGGCATACGGCATGCTTGCCTTCATCGGTCGGGGCATAGAGTATAAAAATTGGCAAGTCATGCTGCAGCTGTACAGAACATTAGTTAGGCCACACTTAGAATATTGCGTGCAATTCTGGTCGCCACACTACCAGAAGGACGTGGAGGCTTTGGAGAGGGTACAGAGGAGGTTTGTTTACCAGGATGTTGCCTGGTCTGGAGGGCATTAGCTATGAGGAGAGGTTGGATAAACTCGGATTGTTTTCACTGGAACAACGGAGGTGGAGGGGCGACATATAGAGGTTTACAAAGTTATGAGCGGCATGGACAGAGTGGATAGTCAGAAGCTTTTTCCCAGGGTGTAAGAGTCAGTTACTAGGGGACATAGGTTTAAGGTACAAGGGGCAAAGTTTAGAGGGGATGTGCGAGGCAAGTTTTTTTGACACAGAGGGTGGTGAGTGCCTGGAACTTGCTGCCAGGGGAGGTGGTGGAAGCAGATACGATAGCGACGTTTAAGAGACATCTTGACAAATATATGAATAGGAAGGGAATAGAGGGATACGGGCCCCGGAAGTGCAGAAGGTGTTAGTTTAGGCAGGCATCAAGATCGGCGCAGGCTTGGAGGGCCGAATGGCCTGTTCCTGTGCTGTACTGTTCTTTGTGCGCAAAGACATTCACACGAGAAGGGTTAAAAAATGTAATGTGATCACAGCAGATGTGAAATATTACTTGTGAGTGAATTAAAAAGGAGTAACCAGGGTCTTTTCTCATTCAAATAAATTCTAAATTATCTTGTAGGTTGAAGCAAGTGAATTTTTTTTTGAAAGCACATTAGATTTCTTGCGCTTAAAGTTACACATCAAATGATGAATTCAGCAACTACACAACATACACTGCAAACAAGACTTACACTTTCTGTATACCCCATTCAGACATATACACTTCAATATATTAAATGCTGTTTGATTTTTACTTCAGAAAGCACTCTCTGTAGCCTTTAAAAGCTGCAAATCACAAGTGTTACAGTACAGCTTCCAGAGGTAATACAGTGCTTTTCCGCAGCACTTCATTGGCTGTGAAGCAGTATGCATCATCCTGAGACTGTGAACAGCATTATAGAGACACAGGCCCTTCCCTTCCACAACATCTGTTACAAGGGATGGGAGGGAGAGATGTCACTGTGGAAAGGGAACTGGGGCAAAAAGAGAGTGTTTTTGTAGTGTCACTGTGCTGGGACATAGAGGGTGAACATTTTGGTGGATCACAGCATGATAGATAATGAAGTCAGTTCGCATATCAGCTCCTGTTGGCCTAAAGGCTGAGGGGAGATCTGATTGAAATGTACAACATTTTGAGGGGCCTGGATAGAGTGGAGGTGAAGGGTCTATTCACCTCAGCAGAGAGGGCATAGATTTAAAGTGATTGGTAGAAAAATTAGAGGGGAGATGAGGAAAAACATTTTTCACCCAGAGGGTGATGGGGGTCTGGAACTCACTGCCTGAAAGGGTAGTCGAGGCAGAGACCCTCAACTCATTCAAATGGAGTCTGGATATGCACCTCAAGTGCCGTAATCTGCAGGGCTACGGACCAAATGCTGGAAGGTGGGATGAGAATAAGTGGATCGTTTTGTGGCCGGCACAGACACGATGGGCCAAGTGGCCTCTTTCTGTGCCTTAAACTTTCTATGATTCTAAAGGGTACGAACTGGAGACATGTTCAGCAGGTCTCTGAAGCAGACAGTTTAGATTGGCCTTTATAGGGTGTACAGCGACATGGGGCAGCTATGATGTGAATGTCACTGACAAGGCCAGCATTTATTGCTCATCCTTAATTGCCCTCGAGAAGGTGGTGGTGAGCTGCCTTCGTGAACCGCTGCAGTCCATGTGGGGTAGGTACAGTGCCCTAAGGAACGGAGTTCCAGGATTTTGACCCCGTGACAGTGAAGGAACGGCAATACAGCTCCAATCAGAATGGTGTGACTTGGCGGGGAACTCGTAGGTGGTGATGTTCCCATCCATCTGCTGCTCTTGTCTAGCTGGTGGTCAAGGTTTTGGGAAGTGCTGCCAAAGGAAAGTAGTTCCTTGGGTTTTTTTTTTTTGCATACACATTTACCTTTCTATAGACAGGAGAACAGGCAGAGGACCTGCTCTTGGCATAAAAACTGTCACCCATTGGTACACAAGGAAAGGAAAATTAAGATCAGGATATGATGAGGATATGGAAGCATGATTACACAAACCTAGGTCTTAACCTGGTTACTGCAGACACTCTGTGCATGGTACCGTACACACCTGGGGTTTCCTGACTGATTTTCTACATCTATGGGGGAAGTAAGAAGAGGGATAAAAGAGTGAGTAATCGAGCAAGTGACTATTATAGATCCCAGGAGTCATGCGGTTCCCTCTCTTCTTACAAAATATCATCCCATCTCCAACCTCCTTGAACACGTCTATCTAATAATCACTGCCAATCTCCCACACATCTTCATGTTTGAATCTCTCTATTCAGCTTTCTGTCCCTGCCAGAGCATTGAAACAGCCCTCAAAGTCACAAATGACACCCTATGGTAATGTGAATCTGCTATACTATCCCTCCTCACTCTTCAACCTTCTGCAGCCCTTGGCATGTTTGACAACATCCTTCTCCAATGCCTCTTCTCCAATCTCTAGCTGGTGAGACCGCCCTCCCCTGGTACCACTCTTTCATCCACTCAGCCGAAGAATCACTTGCAATGGCTTCCCTTCCCACTCCCAAACCATTACCCCTGGAGTCCACTAAGGATCTAAGCCTGCCCCCCTCACCGCCCCAGTTCTCAACCACATGCTGCTCATCCATGACATCATCCAAAAGCACAGAATCAGGTTTCACATGTACGCTGATGACACTCAGCTCTACCTCACCACAACCCCACTCGACTCCGCCACTATCTCTGGAATTCCCTCCCTAAACCTCTCCACCTCACTACCCCTCTATCTTCCTTTAAGATGCTCTTAAAAACCAACCTCTGACCAAGCTGTCCTAATATCTCATGTGGCTCGGTGTCAAATTTTGACTGGATTAACCACCTATAAAGTATCTTTTTGTTATGTTAAAGGAGCTATATAAATGCAGGTTGTTGTTGGATGAAGGGTGATGCTGGAGCAGGATTTAGTGCCTAGACCAGCAACATTTGGCCAGGAAGCTCCGGGTAAGAGGGGAGGAGGGAGGGAGTGGGGGGGGGGGGGGGGGGGGGGAGTGAGTGCGGGGGGGTGGGGGAAGGGGGCAGTGAGTGCGGGGGGGTGGGGGAAGGGGGCAGTGAGTGCGGGGGGGTGGGGGAAGGGGGCAGTGAGTGCGGGGGGTGGGGGAAGGGGGCAGTGAGTGCGGGGGGGTAAGGGGGCAGTGAGTGCGGGGGGGGGGAAGGGGGCAGTGAGTGCGGGGGGGGGGAAGGGGGCAGTGAGTGCGGGGGGGGGGAAGGGGGCAGTGAGTGCGGGGGGGGGGAAGGGGGCAGTGAGTGCGGGGGGGGGGAAGGGGGCAGTGAGTGCGGGGGGGGGGAAGGGGGCAGTGAGTGCGGGGGGGGGAAGGGGGCAGTGAGTGCGGGGGGGGGAAGGGGGCAGTGAGTGCGGGGGGGGGAAGGGGGCAGTGAGTGCGGGGGGGGGAAGGGGGCAGTGAGTGCGGGGGGGGGAAGGGGGCAGTGAGTGCGGGGGGGGGAAGGGGGCAGTGAGTGCGGGGGGGGGAAGGGGGCAGTGAGTGCGGGGGGGGAAGGGGGCAGTGAGTGCGGGGGGGGGGAAGGGGGCAGTGAGTGCGGGGGGGGGAAGGGGGCAGTGAGTGCGGGGGGGGGAAGGGGGCAGTGAGTGCGGGGGGGGGAAGGGGGCAGTGAGTGCGGGGGGGGGAAGGGGGCAGTGAGTGCGGGGGGGGGGAAGGGGGCAGTGAGTGCGGGGGGGGGAAGGGGGCAGTGAGTGCGGGGGGGGGAAGGGGGCAGTGAGTGCGGGGGGGGGAAGGGGGCAGTGAGTGCGGGGGGGGGAAGGGGGCAGTGAGTGCGGGGGGGGGAAGGGGGCAGTGAGTGCGGGGGGGGGAAGGGGGCAGTGAGTGCGGGGGGGGGAAGGGGGCAGTGAGTGCGGGGGGGGGAAGGGGGCAGTGAGTGCGGGGGGGGGAAGGGGGCAGTGAGTGCGGGGGGGGGAAGGGGGCAGTGAGTGCGGGGGGGGGAAGGGGGCAGTGAGTGCGGGGGGGGGAAGGGGGCAGTGAGTGCGGGGGGGGAAGGGGGCAGTGAGTGCGGGGGGGGGAAGGGGGAAGTGAGTGCGGGGGGGGAAGGGGGCAGTGAGTGCGGGGGGGGAAGGGGGCAGTGAGTGCGGGGGGGGGAAGGGGGCAGTGAGTGCGGGGGGGGGAAGGGGGCAGTGAGTGCGGGGGGGGGAAGGGGGCAGTGAGTGCGGGGGGGGGAAGGGGGCAGTGAGTGCGGGGGGGGGAAGGGGGCAGTGAGTGCGGGGGGGGGAAGGGGGCAGTGAGTGCGGGGGGGGGGAAGGGGGCAGTGAGTGCGGGGGGGGGAAGGGGGCAGTGAGTGCGGGGGGGGGAAGGGGGCAGTGAGTGCGGGGGGGGGAAGGGGGCAGTGAGTGCGGGGGGGGGAAGGGGGCAGTGAGTGCGGGGGGGGAAGGGGGCAGTGAGTGCGGGGGGGGAAGGGGGCAGTGAGTGCGGGGGGGGAAGGGGGCAGTGAGTGCGGGGGGGGGAAGGGGGCAGTGAGTGCGGGGGGGGAAGGGGGCAGTGAGTGCGGGGGGGGGAAGGGGGCAGTGAGTGCGGGGGGGGGGAAGGGGGCAGTGAGTGCGGGGGGGGGAAGGGGGCAGTGAGTGCGGGGAGGGGAAGGGGGCAGTGAGTGCGGGGGGGGGGAAGGGGGCAGTGAGTGCGGGGGGGGGAAGGGGGCAGTGAGTGCGGGGGGGGGAAGGGGGCAGTGAGTGCGGGGGGGGGAAGGGGGCAGTGAGTGCGGGGGGGGGAAGGGGGCAGTGAGTGCGGGGGGGGGAAGGGGCAGTGAGTGCGGGGGGGGGAAGGGGCAGTGAGTGCGGGGGGGGAAGGGGGCAGTGAGTGCGGGGGGGGAAGGGGGCAGTGAGTGCGGGGGGGGAAGGGGCAGTGAGTGCGGGGGGGGAAGGGGCAGTGAGTGCGGGGGGGGAAGGGGCAGTGAGTGCGGGGGGGGAAGGGGGCAGTGAGTGCGGGGGGGGAAGGGGGCAGTGAGTGCGGGGGGGGAAGGGGGCAGTGAGTGCGGGGGGGGAAGGGGGCAGTGAGTGCGGGGGGGGAAGGGGGCAGTGAGTGCGGGGGGGGAAGGGGGCAGTGAGTGCGGGGGGGGAAGGGGGCAGTGAGTGCGGGGGGGGAAGGGGGCAGTGAGTGCGGGGGGGGAAGGGGGCAGTGAGTGCGGGGGGGGAAGGGGGCAGTGAGTGCGGGGGGGGAAGGGGGCAGTGAGTGCGGGGGGGGAAGGGGGCAGTGAGTGCGGGGGGGGAAGGGGGCAGTGAGTGCGGGGGGGGAAGGGGGCAGAGAGTGCGGGGGGGGAAGGGGGCAGAGAGTGCGGGGGGGGAAGGGGGCAGAGAGTGCGGGGGGGGAAGGGGGCAGTGAGTGCGGGGGGGGGAAGGGGGCAGTGAGTGCGGGGGGGGGGAAGGGGGCAGTGAGTGCGGGGGGGGGAAGGGGGCAGTGAGTGCGGGGGGGGGAAGGGGGCAGTGAGTGCGGGGGGGGGAAGGGGGCAGTGAGTGCGGGGGGGGAAGGGGGCAGTGAGTGCGGGGGGGGAAGGGGGCAGTGAGTGCGGGGGGGGAAGGGGGCAGTGAGTGTGGGGGGGGGAAGGGGGCAGTGAGGGGTGGGGGGGAAGGGGGCAGTGAGGGGTGGGGGGGAAGGGGGCAGTGAGGGGTGGGGGGGGAAGGGGGCAGTGAGGGGTGGGGGGGGAAGGGGGCAGTGAGGGGTGGGGGGGGAAGGGGGCAGTGAGGGGTGGAGGGGTGGGGGGGCAGTGAGGGGTGGGGGGGCAGTGAGGGGTGGGGGGGCAGTGAGGGGTGGGGGGGCAGTGAGGGGTGGGGGGGCAGTGAGGGGTGGGGGGGCAGTGAGGGGTGGGGGAGGGGGGGCAGTGAGGGGTGGGGGAGGGGGGGCAGTGAGGGGTGGGGGAGGGGGGGCAGTGAGGGGTGGGGGAGGGGGGGGCAGTGAGGGGTGGGGGAGGGGGGGGGCAGTGAGGGGTGGGGGAGGGGGGGGGCAGTGAGGGGTGGGGGAGGGGGGGGCAGTGAGGGGTGGGGGAGGGGGGGGCAGTGAGGGGTGGGGGAGGGGGGGGCAGTGAGGGGTGGGGGAGGGGGGGGCAGTGAGGGGTGGGGGAGGGGGGGGGCAGTGAGGGGTGGGGGAGGGGGGGGCAGTGAGGGGTGGGGGAGGGGGGGGCAGTGAGGGGTGGGGGAGGGGGGGGCAGTGAGGGGTGGGGGAGGGGGGGCAGATGCGGTGCTCAGCTGCGGGCGGATTGGAGGCTGCAGTGATGGAAGCCTGGCTCTCCCCCCACAGCCTCCCACTCAGTGACAACAAATCTCTCTAATTTACAATATCACCTCAAAGAACAAGTATTTTAAATACAATCTGCAGCAGCCCCCCACCCACCCACCACCACACACAAACATCATCTCGAACAGGAGACATAGTTGCTGCTCCCAAACTAACCTTTACAAGCTGTTTGGATTCTGCAGAAAAACCTGCAGCGTGGGCATGCAGAGTGACAGTGACGGGATTTCCAGTCTGCACGTTAATATCAATACCGCCCCCCCCCTTCCCTCCCCACCTTCACCCCTTAGGCCCACCCCCTTCCCCCCACCCTGTCTAGCCCAGTTCCATCCCCAGCTCCATGCGGATTCTCCAGTGGTTACAATGTCTCCCATTGCAGTAACATTGTAACACTCCATCATCCCGGCTACAATGTTTCCAGCCGCTCCCACAGGCCGATCCCCACCGCTGGATACAATGTGTCTGCGGCTGCAACACGGAAACCAGGGCCGAGGCGGAGCCCGATCGCCGGCATTGAGCCAGGCCGGAGATCCCGCACCGAACCCCGGCTCCTCTCACAACCTAAGCCCCAGCTGTGAGTGAGGCCGGCTCCCCGGCACCGAGCCCCGGCTCCAGTCGCAGCCTCCGGCCGCTCTCACACGAGCTGCAGCTTTTCCCCCGCAGCCCCGCCACTTCCTCTCGGATTCTCTCCTCTCCGATCTCCCGCCTCACCATCCGAAAAGGCCAAAGCCGCCGACGCGATGCTGGCGATAAACAGGCAACCCGAGCCTGTCATTTACCCCGGGATCGGGAGCCCGGCGCCCGGTTTACTCACATTTCACTGTCCGCTCCGTGGTCGACTGCTGCTTGGGGTCCTTTTCGGACATTTCCACATATAAGATGAATGCAAACAGCAGAATAGGGGGAGGGGAGGAGACAGGGGTAAGCAAAGGGGGAAAAAATTCACAAATATTCTACTGAGAAGCCCAGTCAGTCTCAGTCCCGCTCCCGCTCCCACCAGCGCTTCCTCCAGCACTCTCACACTAACCCCAATACTGCAACCTAACTCTCAGCACTGGAAGCCCCGCCCCCGCTTCCACCAGCGCTCTCACACTAACCCCAACACTGCAACCTAACTCTCAGCACAGGAAGCACCTCCCACTGCCGCAGGCCCCGCCCCCGCACCGCTTCCACCAGCGCTCTCACACTAACCCCAATACTGCAACCTAACTCTCAGCACTGGAAGCCCCGCCCCCTGCCGCAGGCCCCGCCCCCGCTTCCACCAGCGCTCTCACACTAACCCCAATACTGCAACCCAACTCCCAGCACAGGAATCCCCGCCCCCTGCCGCAGGCCCCGCCCCCGCTTCCAACAGCGCTCTCACACTAACCCCAATACTGCAACCCAACTCTCAGCACGGGAAGCCCCGCCCCTTCCCGCAAGCCCCGCCTCCTGCCACCGGCACCGCCCATTGACCGTGCCCCCTGCCTCTGGCCCCGCCTCCGAGCAAAGACCTCGCCCCATGCCCTGCCACTGGCCCCACCATATCGTGGCCCCGGCCCCTCCCTTCCACTAGCACCGCACCCGCCAGTAACCCCACCTACTCGCTGGCCCCGCCTCCAGTTGTACTGGCCCCGCCTCCTGCCGCAACCCATTGGCCAGCTCGCCCTACATACTCCGATTTCGGAGGGAAAGTAAAATATTGCAGATGCTGGAAACCTGAAAAAACCTGCCAGAGGCTGGAAATACTCAGCAGGACTGGCAGCATCTGTGGAGAGAGAAACAGAGTTAACGTTTCAGGTCAGTGACCCTTCATCAGAACTGGCAAATATTACACAAGTGAATAGGAGGGGAGTGGGGGAGAGAACAAAAGGATAGGTCAGAGGGCAGGAGAGATTAAATAACAAAGCTGTCCAGGGACAAAGGCAAAGAGTGTGTTAATGCTCGTGGTGAAAGACAAAGCATTAGTCCAGAGAGAGTGTGAATAGCAGAATAATGAGCAGCACTGACTGCATGGAAAGCAGGCACATGGTTAAAAAATAAATTTAAAAAGGCCAGTCATGCTCTGAAGTTATTGAACTCAATGTTCAGTCTGCAAGGCTGTAGAGTGCCTAACCAAATGATCAGGTGCTGCTCCTCGAGCTTACGTTAATGTTCACTGGAGCAGGCCAAACACTGAAGTGTTGGCATGAGAGCATGGGGCTGTGTTGAAATGGCAAGCAACCGGAAGGTCAGGATCATGCTTTTGCATTGAGCAGAGGTGTTCCGCAAAGCATTCACCCAGTCTGCAATTGGTCTCCCAATGTAGAGACGACCACCTTGTGAGCAGTGAATACAGTATACTACATTGAAAGAAGTACAAGTAAATCTCTGCTTCACCTGAAAGGAGTGTTTGGGGCCTGGGATAGTGAGGAGAGAGGAGGTAAATGGGCAGGTATTGCACCTCCTACGATTGCAGGGGAAGGTGCCATGGAAAGGGGACGAGGTGGTGGGGGTAATGGAGGAGTGGAACAGGGTGTCGCGGAGGGAACGATCCCTTCGGAATGCTGACAGGGGAGGGGAAGATGTCTTTGGTGGTGGCATCACGCTGGAGGTGGCAGAAATGGGGGAGGATGATCCTTTGGATGTGGAGGCTGGTGGGGTGGAGAGTGAAGGCAAGGGGAGCCCTGTCGTGGTTCTGGGAGGGAGGGGAAGGGGTGAGGGTAGAGGTGCAGGAAATGGGCTGGACATGGTTGAGGGCCCTGTCAACCACATTGGGGGGGAATCCTCTGTTGAGGAAAAAGGAAGACATATCAGAGGCACTGTTGTGGAAGGTAGCATCATCAGAGCAGATGTGTCGGAGACGGAGAAACTGGGAGAATGGAATGGAGTCCTTGCAGGAGGCAAGGTATGAAGAAGTGTAGTCGAGGTAGCTGTGGGAGTTGGTTGTCTTATAATGGATATTAGTAGACAGCCTATCCCTCTCCTAGCCCTAGAGATGGAGACAGAGAAGTCAGGGGAAGGGAAGTGTCAGAAATGGACCATGTAAAGGTGAGAGAAGGGTGGAAATTTGAAGCAAAGTTGATAAAGTTTTCCAGTTCGGGGCGGGAGCAGGAAATGGCACCGATACAGTCATCAATGTACCGGAAAAAGAGTTGGGGGAGGGGTCCGGAGTAGGACTGGAACAAGGAATGTTCGACATATCCCACAAAAAGACAGGCATAACTAGGACCCATGCAGGTACCCATAGCAACACCTTTTACTTGAAGGAAGTGAGTGGAGTTGAAGGAGAAGTTGTTCAATATGAAAACAAGTTCAGCCAGGCGGAGGAGGGTGGGGTGGATGGGAACTGGTTGGGTCTCTGTTCAACGAAGAAGCGGAGAGCCCTCAGACCATCCTGGTGGGGGATGGAGGTGTAGACAGATTGGACGTCCATAGTGAAGAGGAGGCGGTTGGGGCCAGGAAACTGGAAATTGTCAAAATAACTTAGGGCATCAGAAAAGTCACGGATGTAGGTGGGAAGAGACTGGACCAGGGGAGAAAAGATAGAGTTAAGATAGTAGAAATAAGTTCAGTGGGGCAGGAACAGGCTGACAGAATGGGTCTGCCGGGACAGTCCTGTTTGTTACTTTTGGGAAGGAGGTAGAAGCGGGCTGTCCGGGGATGCCTTAAAAATATTCCAAGACTTTGCTTCCACCACCTTTTGAGGAAGAGAATTCCAAAGACTCACAACCCTCTGAGAGAAAAAACTTCTCCTCATGTTTGTTTTAAATGGGCGACCCATTATTTTTAAACAGTGACCCCTAGTTCGAGGTTCTCCCACAAGGGGAAACATCCTTTCCACATCCACTCTGTCAAGACCCCTCAGGATCTTATATGTTTCAATCAAGTTGCCTCTTTCTCTTCTAAATTCCAGCGGATACAAGCCTAGCCTGTCCAATCTTTCCTTGTAAGACAGCCCACCCATTCCAGGTATTAGTCTAGTAAACCTTCTCTGTACTGCCTCCAACGCATTTACATCCTTCCTTAAATATGTGGACCAGTACTCCAGTACTGTACACAGTACTCCAGATGTGGTCTCACCAATGCCCTGTATAGCTGAAGCATAACCTCCCTACTTTTGAATTCAATTCCCCTTGCGATAAACGATAACATTCTATTAGCTTTCCTAATTACGTGCTGTACCTGCTTACCAACCTTTTGCGATTCATGCACTAGGACACCCAGATCCCTCTGCATCTCAGAGCTCTGCAATCTCTCACCATTTAGATAATATGCTTCTTTTTTATTCTTCCTGCCAAAGTGGACAATTTCACATTTTCCCACATTATACTCGATTTGCCAGATCTTTGCTCACTCACTTAACCTATTTATATCCCTTTGTAACCCCTTTATGTCCTCTTCACAAATTATTTTCCTACCTATCTTTGTGTCATCAGCAAATTTAGCAACTATACCTTCGGTCCCTTCATCTAAGTTTTTTATATAAGTTGTAAAAAGTTGAGGTCCCAGCACAGATCCCTGTGGCACACCACTCATTACATCTTGCCAACCAGAAAATGACCCATTTATGCATACTCTCTGTTTCCTGTTAGCTAGCAAATCTTCTATCCATGCCAATATATTACCCCCTACACCATGAGCTTTTATTTTGTGCAATAACTTTTGATGTGGCACCTTATCAAATGCCTTCTGGAATACTATCCGCAGCACATGTAACTCCCTCAAAGAACTCCAATAAATTGGTTAGACATGATTTCCCTTTCACAAAACCATGCTGACTCTGCCTGATTACCTTGATTTTTTCTGACTGCCCTGCTATAACGTCTTTAATAATGGCTTCTAGCATTTTCCCTAAGACAGATGTTAAACTAACTGGCCTGTAGTTTCCTGCTTTCTGATTCCCTTTTTGAATAAAGGAGTTACAGTCGCTATTTTCCAATCTAATGGAACTTTCTCCGAATCGAGGGAATTTTGGAAAATTAAAACCAACGTATCAACTATCTCACCAGCCACTTCTTTTAGGACCCGAGGATGAGGTCCATCAGATCCCGGGGACTTGTCAGCCCGCAGCTTCAACAATTTGTTCAGTACCACTTCCCTGGTGATTGTAATTTTCTTGAGTTCCTCCCTCTCTTCCATTTCCTGACTTACAGCTAATACTGGGATGTTACTTGTATCCTCAATAGTGAAGACTGATGCAAAATATCTGTTCAATTCATCTGCCATCTCCTTATTATCCATTATTAATTCCCCAGACTCACTTTCTATAGGACCAACTTAATAGAATTCTTTGAGGAAGTGACAAAGTTGATTGATGACGGAAGGGCTGTCGATGTCATATACATGGACTTCAGTAAGGCGTTTGATAAGGTTCCCCATGGCAGGCTGATGGAGGAAGTGAAGGCGCTTGGGGTCCAAGGTGTACTAGCTAGATGGATAAAGAACTGGCTGGGCAACAGGAGACAGAGAGTAGCAGTAGAAGGGAGTTTCTCAAAATGGAGACGTGTGACCAGTGGTGTTCCACAGGGATCCGTGCTGGGACCACTGTTGTTTGTGATATACATTAATGATTTGGAGGAAAGTATAGGTGGACTGATTAGCAAATTTGCAGACGACACTAAGATTGGTGGAGTAGCAGATAGTGAAGGGGACTGTCAGAGAATACAGCAGAATATAGATAGATTGGAGAGTTGGGCAGAGAAATGGCAGATGGAGTTCAATCAGGGCAAATGCGAGGTGATGCATTTTGGAAGATCCAATTCAAGAGTGAACTATACAGTAAATGGAAAAGTCCTGGGGAAAATTGATGTCCAGAGAGATTTGGGTGTTCAGGTCCACTGTTCCCTGAAGGTGGCAACGCAGGTAAATAGAGTGGTCAAGAAGGCATACGGCATGCTTTCCTTCATTGGACGGGGCATTGAGTACAAGAGTTGGCAGGTCATGTTACAGTTGTATAGGACTTTGGTTCGGCCACATTTGGAATACTGCGTACAGTTCTGGTCGCCACATTATCAAAAGGATGTGGATGCTTTGGAGAGGGTGCAGAGGAGGTTCACCAGGATGTTGCCTGGTATGGAGGGCGCTAGCTATGAAGAGAGGTTGAGCAGATTAGGATTATTTTCATTAGAAAGACGGAGGTTGAGGGGGGACCTGATTGAGGTGTACAAAATCATGAGAGGGATAGACAGGGTGGATAGCAAGAGGCTTTTTCCCAGAGTGGGGGTTTCAATTACTAGAGGACACGAGTTCAAAGTGAAAGGGGAAAAGTTTAGGGGGGATATGCGTGGAAAGTTCTTTACGCAGAGGGTGGTGGGCACCTGGAACGCATTGCCAGCGGAGGTGGTAGATGCGGGCACGATGGAGTCTTTTAAGATGTATCTAGACAGATACATGAATGGGCAGGAAGAAAAGAGATACAGAACCTTAGAAAATAGGCGACATGTTTAGAGAGAGGATCTGGATCGGCGCAGGCTTGGAGGGCCGAAGGGCCTGTTCCTGTGCTGTAATTATCTTTGTTCTTTGTTCTTTGTTCAATGGTCACTTTGTTAACTCTTTTCTTTTTTAAATATCTATAGAAACTCTTACTATCTATCTTTATATTTCCAGCTAGCTTTCTCTCGTACTCTAATTTTACCTTCCTTATCAATCTTTTAGTCATTCTTTGTTGTTTTTTATATTCTGTCCAATCTTCTTACCTGCCTCCCACCTTTGTGCAATTATAGGCTTTTTCTTTAAGTTTGATCTTGTCTTTAACTCTTTTAGTTAACCACAGATGGCGGGTCCCACCCTTGGAATTTTTCTTTCTCGTTGAAATGTATCTATTCTGTGTATTCTGAAATATCCCCTTAAATGTCTGCCACTGCATCTCTATTGACCTATCCCTTAACCTGATTTGCCAGTTCACTTTAGCTAGCTCTACATTCATGCCCTCTTAATTGCCATTATTTAAGTTTAAAATACTCATCTTGGACCCACTCTTCTCTCCCTCAAACTGAATGTAAAATTCAATCATATTATGATCGCTGCTACCGAGGGGCACCTTAACTGTGAGGTCATTAATTAATCCTATCTCATTGCACAATACCAGGTCTAGTATAGCTGGCTCTCTGGTTGGCTCCAGAACGTATTGTTCCAAGAAATTATCCTGAAAACATTCTATGTACTCCTCATCTAGGCTATCTCTACCCATCTGATCTTTCCAGTCTATATGTAGGTTAAAATCCCCCAGGATTATCGCTATACCTTTCTGACAAGTTGCCATTATTTCTTCCTTTATACCCCATCCTACAGTGTGGTTAATGTTAGGTGGCCTGTACACCACTCCCACAAGTGACTTCTTGCCTTTATGATTTTTCATTTCTACCCAAACTGCATCTACATCCTGGTCTTCTGAACTTCGGTCATTCCTCTCTATTGCGCTAATACCATCGTTAATTAACAGAGCTACCTCTCCACCTTTTCCTAGCTTCCTGTCCTTCCTAAATGCCATGGACCCTTCAATATTCAGGTCCCAATCTATATCATCCTGCAGCCATGTCTCTGTAATGGCTATCAGATCATACTTATTTATTTCTATTTGCACTCTCAGTTCATCTGTTTTGTTTCGAATGCTACGTGCATTCAGATACAGAGCCTTTAGTTTTGTCCTTTTATTATTTTTGTAACCTCTAGACTTATCTGTTGATTTACTCTTAGATTTCTACACTCTGTCTCTTCCTGTCACAGTCTGTTTATCATTTCCCATATTAATACCTTTCTCTCTTGCCTTGTCTCTACTCCTTGATTTACCATATCTTCCCAAATTTGATCCCTTTCCCCCACTATTCAGTTTAAAACCCTCTCTACTTCCCTAGTTATGCCGCTCACTAGAACACCAGCCCCAGAACAGTTCAGGTGTAGACCGTGCCAACGGTACAGCCACCACTTTCCCCAGTACTGGTGTCAGTGCCCCACGAACTGGAACCCACTTCTACCACACCAGTCTTTGAGCCACACATTAATTTCTCTAATCTTATTTACCCTATGCCAATTTGCACGTGGCTCAGGTAATAATCCAGAGATTATTACCTTTGAGGTTCGACTTCTTAATTTGATGCCTAGTTCCTCATACTGACTATACAGAACCTCTTTCCTTGTCCTGCCTATGTCGTTGGTACCTACATGGACCATGACGACTGGATCCTCCCCCTCCCACTGTAAGTTCCTCTCCAGCCCTGAGCAGATGTCCTGAACCCTGGAACCGGGCAGGCAACACAGCTGTCTGGACTCTTGCTCTTTGCTACAGAGAACAGTGTCAATCCCCCTAACTATACTGCCCCCTACTATCACTACATTCCTTTTTTCCCCCTCCACCTAAATGGCTTCCTGTACCATGGTCAGGTTGCTCATCCACCCTGCAGCCCCCATTCTCATCCAAACAAGCTGAAAGAACCTCAAACCTGTTGGACAATCACAAAGGCTGAGACTCCTGCACTCCTGCACTCCTGCCCTCTGGGTCCCCTTACCTGCCTCAGCTGCAGCCACATGCTCCTGTCCCTGACCACTGACCAAATCAAATGACCCTCTCTTAAGGGTGTGACCGCCTCCTGGTACAAAATGTCCAGGTAACTTTCCCCTCCCTGATGTGTCGCAGTGTCTGCAGCTCGGACTCCAGTTCAATGACTCTGAGCAGAAGCTCTTTGAGTCGCAAACACTTACTGCAGACGTGTTTGCGCTGGATCACATTGGTATCCAGGAGCTCCCACATGCTGCAGCCCTGACATCACCTGTCCTGCAATCCTTAATGTGTTTTAATGATCTACTTAATTATTTTATTCATTTATTTATGTTATTTTCCTTTGTATATGTATTTATTCAGTTTACCACTAGTTCCTTTACTATTTTAAACGTTAGGATTAGAATGGACGTTAATCACTTACCAGATACTCACCAAACAGGTAGCTTCTTCCCAAACCAATCACCTACCTGCTTGCCTGTGATGTTCGATGCTATGTTGAATTTAAATTAAACTAAATTAAAAGCTTACCTGTATACTCACCCCGGCGGCTCTCTGATTCCCTGCTCTCTCTCTTGGTTGTGATGTCGCTCTGATGTCGCTTTTCAATTTTTTTTTTCCCTGCTCTGCTCCTGCTGCTCCCGCCGTGCTCCTCTCTCTCTCTCCACTCCCGCCGTGCTCCTCTCTCTCTCCACTCCCGCCATGCTCCTCTCTCTCTCCGCTCCCGCCGTGCTCCTCTCTCTCTCTCCGCTCCCGCCGTGCTCCTCTCTCTCTCTCCGCTCCCGCCGTGCTCCTCTCTCTCTCTCTCCGCTCCCGCCGTGCTCCTCTCTCTCTCTCCGCTCCCGCCGTGCTCCTCTCTCTCTCTCCGCTCCCGCCGTGCTCCTCTCTCTCTCTCCGCTCCCGCCGTGCTCCTCTCTCTCTCTCCGCTCCCGCCGTGCTCCTCTCTCTCTCTCCGCTCCCGCCGTGCTCCTCTCTCTCTCTCCGCTCCCGCCGTGCTCCTCTCTCTCTCTCTCTCCGCTCCCGCCGTGCTCCTCTCTCTCTCTCTCTCCGCTCCCGCCGTGCTCCTCTCTCTCTCTCTCTCCGCTCCCGCCGTGCTCCTCTCTCTCTCTCTCTCTCTCTCTCCACTCCCGCCGTGCTCCTCTCTCTCTCTCTCCACTCCCGCCGTGCTCCACTCTCTCTCCACTCCTGCCGTGCTCCTCTCTCACTCCGCTGTCACTGTGCTCCTCTCTCTCTCTCTCTTCACTCCTGCCATGCTCCCCTCTCTCTCTCTCTCTCCACTCCTGCCATGCTCCCCTCTCTCTCTCTCCACTCCTGCCATGCTCCCCTCTCTCTCTCTGCTCCCGCCATACTCCTCTCTCTCTTTCTCTCTGCTCCCGCAATGCTGCTCTCTCTATCTCCGCTCCCGCCGTATTTCTCTCTCTCTCTCTGCTCCCGCAGTACTCCTCTCTCTCTCTGCTCCTGCCGTGCTCCTCTCTCTCTCTCTGCTCCCGACGTGCTGCTCTCTCTCTCTCTCCACTCCCACCGTATTCCTCTCTCCCTCTTTCTGCTCCCGCTGTATTCCTCTCTCTCTCTCACTCTCTCTCTGCTCCCGACGTGCTGCTCTCTCTCTCTCTCTCCACTCCCACCGTATTCCTCTTTCCCTCTTTCTGCTCCCGCTGTATTCCTCTCTCTCTCTCACTCTCTCTCTGCTCCCACCGTGCTCCTCTCTCTCTCTCGCTCTGCCCCTGCTGTGCTCCTCTCTCTCTCTCTCTCTCTCTATCTGTCTCTGATCTCCGACTCTGGGCTTTTGGCGTGCTTGTTAAACCTTCGCTTATGAGTCTTTGGAACTTTCTTCCTTAAAAGGTAGTGGAAGTGGAGACTTTAAATATGTTTAAGGCAGAGGTAGACTGACATTTCTAGAGTGTGTTCAGGAGAATTTTATTCATCAGTATGTTTCCTGTCCAATGAGGAAGGAGGCATTGCTGGATCTGGTTCTAGGGAATGAGGTGGGTCAAGTGATTCAAGTGCCTGTAGGAGAACATTTAGGGTACCGTGACCATAGCATCATAAGGTTTAGGTTAGCTATGGAAAAGATAAAGATCATTAATTGGGGGAGGTCCAACTTCAATGGAGTGAGAACCGATCTGGCCCAAGTAAATTGGAATCAAAGATTGTCAGACAAAACTGTAACTGAACAATGGGCTGCCTTTAAAGAGGAGATAGTTTGGGTACAGTGGAGGTACATTCCCATGAGGGGGAAAGGTAGGACAAACAAATCAAGAGCTCCCTGAATAATGAAAGCAATAGAGAGTAAGATGAAGCAGAAAAGGCATGCATCTGGCAGATGTCAGGTAGATAATACAATTGAGAACCAGGCTGAATATAGAAGATTCAGAGGGGAAATGAAAAAGCAAATAAGAGAAGCAAAGAAAGAGTATGAGAAGAGACTCGCAGTTAACATAAAGGGAAATCTAAACGTCTTCTATCGGCTTATAAATAGTAAAAGGGTAGTGAAAGGAGGAGTGGGGCTGATCAGGGACCTAAAAGGGGATTTATGCATGTTGGCCGGGGGCATGGCCGAGATACTAAATGAGTACTTTGCATCTGTCTTTACCGAGGAAGAAGATGTTGCCCAAGTTGTAGTGAAAGGAGGTAGCTGAGAACTGGATGGGCTAAAAATTGATAAAGAGGAGGTAGTAGCTAGGCTGGTTATATCTAAAGACGATAAGTCACCAGGACCAGATGAAATGCAACCAAAGATTCTTCAGGTGGAAATTGCGGAGGCACTGACCATAATCCTCCAATCCTCCTTAGATACAGGGTGGTGCCAGAGGGCTGGAGAATTGCAAATGTTACCACCTTGTGTAAGGATAAGCCCAGCAACTACAGGCCAGTCAATTTAACCTCAGTGGTGGGAAAGCTTTTAGAAATGATAATTTGGGATAAAATTAATAGTCACTTGGACAAATGTGAATTAGTTAAGGAAAGCCAGCACAGACTTGTTAAGGGAAAATTGTGTTTAACTAACTTGCTTGAGTTTTTTGATGAGGTAACAGAGAGGGTTGGTGAGGGTAATGCTGTTGATTAAAGGTGTGCAAAGGAAACCCGGCCGAGCCCAAATGCCGGATCCGGAAGTCCGACATGACCCAGCTCAAACCCGACACTTGTCGTCGGGACCCGTTGGGTAGCAGGTTTTTATCCATTTACTGATATAAAGACCTGCTCCCGACCCGACCCCGACAGGATCCGATGACACGTGTCGGGTTCAGGCCGGGTCATGTCGGGCTTCCGGGTCCGGCATTCGGACTGGGGTCAGGTTTCCTTTGCACACCTTTACTGTTGATGTGGCATACATGGACTTCCCAAAGGTATTTGATAAAGTGCCACATAACAGGCTTGTGAGAAAAGTTGGAGCCCATGGAATAAAAGGGACAGTAGGAGCATGGATACGAAATTGGCTGAGTGACCGGAAACAGCGTAGCTGTGAACTGTTGTTTTTCGGACAGGAGAAAGGTATATAGTGGGTTTCCCCAGGGGTCGGTGTTGGAACCCCTGCATTTCTTGATATATATTAAAGACCTAAACTTGGGTACACAGGGCACAATTTCAACATTTGTGAATAAGACAAAGCTTGGAAGTATTGTGAACTGTGAGGAGGACAGTGATAAACTTCAAGAGGACATAGGCTGGTGAATGGGCAGACAAGTGGCAGATGAAATTTAATGCAGAATAGTGTGAAGTGATTCATTTTGGTAGGAAAAACAAGGAGAGGCAATATAAATTAAAGGTTACAATTCTAAAGGGGTGCAGGAGCAGAAGGACCAGGGTGTATATATTTTCAAATTGTTGAAGGTTGCAGGGCAGGATGAGAGAGTGGCTAATAAAGCATACAGGATCCTGGGCTTTGTAAGTAGGGGCATAGAGTACAAGGACAATGATAACCCTGAATAAAACACTGGTTCAGCCTCAACTGGAACTTTGCATCCAGTCCTGGGCACCACACTTTAGGAAAGATGTTAAGGCATTAGATTGGGTGCAGAAAAGATTCGCAAGAATGGTTCCATGGATGAGGAACTTCAATTACGTGGATAGGTTGGAAAAGCTGGGATTGTTCTCCTTAGAGAAGAGGAGATTAAGAGGAGATTTCGTAGAGGTGTTCAAAATTATGAGGGGTCTGGACAGAGTAGATAGGGAGAAACTGTTCCTATTGACGGAAGGATCCAGAATAAGAGGACACTGATTTACGGTGAATGGCAAAAGAAGCAACAGCAACATTAGGAAAAACATTATTATGCAGCAAGTAACCATCTGGATGTGGAATGTGCCGCCTGAGAGTGTGGTGGAGGCAGATTCAGTTGAGGCCTTTAAACGAGAATTGGACAATTATCAGAAAAGAGAATATTTGCAGGTCTATGGGAAACAAGTGGGGGAGTGGGACTAGGTGAGTTGCTCTTGCAGCAAACCAGCACAGACATGATGGGCCAAATGGTCTCCTTCTGTGCTGTAACCATTCTATGATAGGTAGGGTTTAAGGAGCGTCTTAAAGGAGGAAAGAGGTTTTGGAAGGAAGTTCCACAGCTTAGGAACCTTGGGTAGCTGAATTTTGGGGTGATTATCTCCTGGGCAATGCAAGAAATTAAGATTTTTGGTATTTATTTTTAGTATTTTATTTGGTGTGCTGTCTGGTATTTTGGACCTGTGTATAATTCTGCCTCTTGAGCTGAAAGCAGCTTCTGCTGGGAGAGTAACAAACATCTCAAGTATGAAAATTATAAGAGTAGTAATTTTACAGAGTCCAGTTCCTTTCAGTGGGAACATTATGTACTTTATGGGCTAAAAGCTTTTTCACAACACACACCTCGGCTAATCCCATCCAGCAGTGCGTTCCACCTTCACAAGACAAAACTGGCTCACAGCTACATCTGTGCTATGCCCCTATGGCAGGCCAAAGGCACACATGGCATTACCTCAATTGCTAGTATATACATGTAAAGGAAAACATTTGCAGGGCTATGGGCAAAGAGCAGAGGGTAGTGGAACTGATGAGACAACTCTTTTAAAGATCCAACACAGAGACAAGTGTTTTTTTTAATTTGTTCATGAAATGTGGGCATCACTGGCAAGGCCAGCATTTATTACCCATCCGTAGTTGCTGTTGTATTATCCCTTTTTAGATTAATACAAACAAAGCTGAAGGGCAGGCATAGAGGTCGAACATAGAGCTTTAATGGAGACTTGCTGCTTTGGCTTACACATACTAACTGGCTGTGCAAGGAAACATAATCACGTGATATTGCAACACTTACTGCGATAACATGCATATTAGCATAAACGTATATTTAAATGGTTATATTTAACATACTAACTATACACTATCACAACAGTTGCCTCTTGAGAAGGTGGTGGTGAGCTGCCTTCTTGACCCGCTGCAGTCCATGTGGGGTAGGTACACCCACAGTGCTGTTAGGAAGGGAGTTCCAGGATTTTGAGCCAGTGACAGTGAAGGAACCACAATGTTTTTCCAAGTCAGGATGGTGTTTGATTTGGAGGGGAACTTGCAGGTGTTGCCATGTGCCTACTGCCCTTGTTCTTCTCGGTGGTTGAGGTCACAGGTTTGGAAGATACTGCAGTGTATCCTGTAAATGGTACAAATTGCAGCCACAAAGGGAGTGAATGTTTAAGGTGTTGGACAGGGTGCTAATTAAGCATGCTGCTTTGTCCTCGACTTTGCAAGATTGACTGGGCAGGGTGTGCCTCAATCGATGTTGAGTGGTCTGTCCGATTTTATTGTTCCTTGTAGCAGCTTGGTACAACTGAGTGGCTTGGCTAGGCCATTCCAGAGGGCAGTTAAGAGTCAACCACATTGCTGTGGGCCCGGAGTCACACATAGGCCAAACTGGGTAAAAGACAACAGATTTCCTTCCCTAAAGAACATTTGTAAACCAGATGGGTTTTTATGACAATCCAGTAGTTTCATGGTCACCATTACTGAGACTAGCTTTTTATTCCAGATTTATTTAATTAACTGAATTGAAATTCATCAACAGCTGTGGTGGGATTTAAACTTGTGTTATTAGTTCAGACCTCTGGATTACTAGTCAAGTAACATTACCATTATGCCACCGTATCCATTTTATTTGATTTTGAAGTATCTTCAGGAGAGATAAGAATTAATATCATCAAATCAAAAGCATAGACCCAAGTTCTGATGAAGGGTCTCATCAAAACAAAAAGTTAACTGGTTAATGTATCTTGGTGGTGTTGGTTGAGTGATGAATGTTGGCGAAGGCACCAGGAGAGCTTTATATTTCTTCATATTACATCATGGGATTATTTATGTCCATCCCAACAGGCAGATAATGCCTTGGTTTAACATCTCAATATCATACACTGAACAGCCCAGATTTTATGCTCTCAAGTCCTGGAGTGGTTCTTGAAGATAATACAGTGGAACATTTTTGTAATGGAAAAGTCTATGGTCCAATTTAGAGGTCGACAGTCATCTGAGGAAAAATATCAATGAAAGGACAGAGGATGCATTGACACTCAGAAATCGCTGTCACTGCCTCAGCTTCTCACCAGTACTAACTTGTGAATATAAATGGGGTGCTGAGGCCCAAGTTGACTCCAAAGCAAAGTGAAATACAAATGCCTCATCTAGGGACTCTCAGTCCACTTTGCTTTGGTGTCTGGTCAAGGCTTAGGTCTGGATTCATGCTGAACTTGCAGAACTGTGATGCAGAACCATGGAGTAAGCATGTCTGAAGAGAAGGACCGAGGATCCTAGCAAGGAACTGAAAAATCTCATGTAAGTTTGCGATTGCTGCAAAGTGTTGAGCAAAAGTGTTGGGGCGGCACAGTGGCCCAGTGGTTAGCACCGCAGCCTCACAGCTCTAGCGACCCGGGTTCAGTTCTGGGTACTGCCTGTGTGGAGTTTGCAAGTTCTCCCTGTGACCGCGTGGGTTTCCGCCAGGTGCTCCGGTTTCCTCCCACAGCCAAAGACTTGCAGGTTGATAGGTTATTTGGACCTTGTAAATTGCCCCTCGTGTAGGTAGGTGGTAGGGAATATGGGATTAATGTAGGATTAGTATAAATGGGTGGTTGTTGGTTGGCACAGACTCTGTGGGCCGAAGGGCCTGTTTCAGTGATGTATCTCTAAAGAAAAAAATACAAATTTAAAACAGGCGATTTTTTTGCACAGTGAAAGGGTGAGTTCTGGAAGGTGCGTGACTTATTTGACAAACACTGTGAGGATCTCCTGAAATCTTTGGCGCCTGCAGTAGTCTTGCCTATAACAATAATCTCATGCTGACTTAAGCAATGTGGGATGAGTGGACAGAAACTCAGACATGCAGCAACAAGGAGATTGGCTACAAATCAAAGCTCCTTAGCCACTAATAGTCTGCTTAAAGGATAGATTGGAGACAGATGTTACCGGTTGTTTCAATTGGAAAAAGAGCTATGCCAGTAACAGGTTTTGTCCTTGTATAAGTCTCCATGAAAGGATGTCCTGTATTCTTTTTCTGTATTTTGGAGTCTCTCATTTCTTGAAATGCTTGGTATTGGATACTGAAATTCAATTTTAAAAAAGAAAAAAGAAAATGAATTTCCCTGATTAAAAAAAATCAGAAAAAGTAAGATTATTTTGAGCAGTGAGTAGTTTGAATTTATCACTAAAATTAAGGGGAAAAGATATTGAAACTGTGTTGCTGATGAAAGATCATCGACCTGAAACGTTAACCTTGTTTCTTTCTCCACAGATGTTGCCAGACCTGCTGAGTATTTCCAGCACTTTCTGTTTTTATTTAATACTGAAGGCAATCTGTTTGTAACCTGGAAGAGATTTATGTCAAGAGAAATAGGAAAATGAAACTAAGAATAAAGAGGTTCCAAATTTCCTCAGTGAGTTGGGCATTAAAGCCTAGGTGGGTAGAGATGGAAATTGGGGAGATTGCTGTTACTCAAGGTAACTTCCCCTTCTTCGACCAGTCAAAGTTTGCCTCGGACTTGGGATGAGATCATGTTGGTCTGAATATTGCTGGACTAGGGAAATCTCGTGGTGGGCATTGTGAATTACACTTTGTCCCTCACTTTCACGGGGTATTATTTTCTATGCAAATTGCTGGCAATTCGAGTTGATAACAGGGCATCTGGGACCTAGATGAACTATGGGACCAACAGTTTATCTCCTTAACCAATGAGATTTAGGAATTGAGAAAGAAAGAGAGGAAAGACAGAGCAAGAAAAGGGGTGAATTAGAGTCAAACCAGATACAGTAAGAGAAATAGAGAGGGAAAGAGTGAGTGGCAAAGGAAATGACAGGAAAAAAAAAACTTAAAATTTGAAAAACCTCTTGGAACAATTTACTACTGGCAGGAGTGAGACTTCACAGTTTCAATTGCTCTTTTTCTGGGTCTCCAAGGATAGGCGGCAGGTCAGGACATGGATTACCAACCCTAAATAACTTTGGAGACATTAATTCCTATTAACACATAAATTCAATTTCAGGACAGACAACAGGGAGGCTCAAGGCCAGATGGTAATTTTTCGAACAGAGGAGCAAATTGTCTAGCAGTTTGTGATGATTTGCAACTCACCCTGTATCTCTACCTAGTCATATTTTCCCTTTATGGTACTCCCTCAGTACTGCCCCTCCGACAGTGCGGCACTCCCTCAGTACTGCCCCTCCGACAGTGCGGCACTCCCTCAGTACTGAACCTCCGACAGTGCGGCACTCCCTCAGTACTGCCCCTCCGACAGTGCGGCACTCCCTCAGTACTGAACCTCCGACAGTGCGGCACTCCCTCAGTACTGAACCTCCGACAGTGCGGCACTCCCTCAGTACTGAACCTCCGACAGTGCGGCACTCCCTCAGTACTGAACCTCCGACAGTGCGGCACTCCCTCAGTACTGCCCCTCCAACAGTGCAGTACTGGCACTGAGGGTGTCAACCTGGGTTATGTCCTGAATTCTCTAGATTGGGATGTTAAGCCACAACTTTCTGACTCAGCTGTGAGAGTGGGATGCAGTGAGCCATGGCTCATACAATACTGAAGGTGTGTTGGACTGTTCGAAACATAAAAAAATAAGAGCAGGAGTAGGTCATTCGGTCCTTTGAGCCTGCTCTGCCATTCAATACGATCATGGCTAATCATCCAAACTCAGTACCCTGTTCCCACTTTCTCCCTGTATCCCTTGATCCCATTATCCCTAAGAACTATATCTAACTCTTTCTTGAATATGTTTAATGATTTGGCCTCAACTGCTTTCTGTGGTAGAGAATTCCATAGGTTCACCACTCTCTGGGTGAAGAAATCCCTCCTCATCTCAGTCCTAAATGGCTTACCCCTTATCCTTAGACTGTGACCCCTGGTCCTGGACTCCCCTGCCATCAGGAACATCCTTCCTGCATCTAGTCTGTCCAGTCCGGTTAGAATGTTTTAGGTTTCTATGAGATCCCCTCTCATTCTTCTAAACTCTAGCAAATACAAGCCTAATCAGCCCAATCTCTCTTCACACATCAGTCCTGCCATCCCAGGAATCAGTTTGGTGAACCTTCGCTGCACTCCCTCCATAGCAAGAACATCTTGGCTCAGATAATGAGACCAAAACTGCACACAATACTCCAGATGTTTTATCACCAAGGCCTTGTATAATTGCAGAAAGACATCCTTGCTCCTGTACTCGAATCCTCTCGCTATGAAGGCCAACATACCATTTGCTGCCTTAACTGCCTGCTGCATCTGCATGCTTACTTTCAGCGACTGGCGCACAAGGACACCCAGGTCTCTCTGCACCTCTCCCTTTCCCAATCTATCGCTGTTCAGATAATATGTTTTTGCCACCAAAGTGAATAACCTCACATTTATCAACATTATACTGCATCTGCCATGTATTTCCCACTCACCCAACCTGTCCAAATTACACTGGAGCTTCTCTGCATCCTCCTCACAGCTCACACTCCCACCCAGCTTTGTGTCATCTGCAAACTTGGATATATTACATTTAATTCCCTCATCTATATCATTAATAGCAGTGGAAGCCTTTCCCATGCGCTTGTTGATCTCTGCATCTAGAGACAGGTTACTGGTGATAGTTGAGCCTAGGTAGGTGAACTCTTGAACCACTTCCAGAGCGTGGTCGCCGATATTGATGGATGGAGCATTTCTGACGTCCTGTCCCATGATGTTCGTTTTCTTGAGGCTGATGGTTAGGCCAAATTCGTTGCAGGCAGCCGCAAACCTGTTGATGAGACTCTGCAGACACTCTTCAGTATGAGATGTTAAAGCAGCATCGTCAGCAAAGAGGAGTTCCCTGATGAGGACTTTCCGTACTTTGGTCTTCGCTCTTTGACGGGCAAGGTTGAACAACCTGCCCCCTGATCTTGTGTGGAGGAAAATTCCTTCTTCTGAAGACTTGAATGCGTGTGAGAGCAGCAGGGAGAAGAAAGTCCCAAACAGTGTAGGTGCGAGAACACAGCCCTGTTTCACGCCACTCAGGATAGGAAAGGGGTCTGATGAGGTGCCGCTATGCTGAATTGTGCCTTTCATATTGTCATGGAATGAGGTGATGATACTTAGTAGCTTTGGTGGACATCCGATCTTTTCTAGTAGTCTGAAGAGACCACGTCTGCTGACGAGGTCAAAGGCTTTGGTGAGATCAATGAAAGCAATGTAGAGGGGCATCTGTTGTTCACGGCATTTCTCCTGTAGCTGGCGAAGGGAGAACAGCATGTCAATGGTGGATCTCTCTGCACGAAAGCCACACTGTGCCTCAGGATAGACACGCTCAGCCAGCTTCTGGAGTCTGTTTAAAACGACTTGAGCGAAGACTTTCCCCACTATGCTGAGCAGGGAGATTCCACGGTAGTTGTTGCAGTCACCGCGGTCACCTTTGTTTTTATAGAGGGTGATGATATTGGCGTCGCGCATGTTCTGTGGTACTGCTCCCTTGTCCCAGCACAGGCAAAGCAGTTCATGTAGTGCTGAGAGTATAGCAGGCTTGGCACTCTTGATTATTTCAGGGGTAATGCCGTCCTTCCCAGGGGCTTTTCCGCTGGCTAGAGAATCAATGGCATCACTGAGTTCCGATTTTGTTGGCTGTATGTCCAGCTCATCCATGACTGGTAGAGGCTGGGCTGCATTGAGGGCAGTCTCAGTGACAACATTCTCCCTGGAGTACAGTTCTAGGTAGTGCTCAACCCAGTGGTCCATTTGTTTGCATTGGTCAGTGATTATGTCCCCTGATTTAGATTTGAGGGGGGCGATCTTCTTGATGGTTGGCCCAAAAGCTCTCTTAATGCCATCATACATTCCTCTGATGTTTCCGGTGTCTGAGGCCAGCTGAATATGACTGCATAGGTGTTGCCAGTAGTCATTTGCGCAGCGCCTGGCTGTTCTTTGTGCAGTGCTTCTGGCTGCTTTAAGTGCTACGGATGTTAACTCACTGGGGGCTTTCTTGTAGTTCAACAGTGCAATGCGCTTAGAACATAGAACAGTACAGCACAGTACAGGCCCTTCGGCCCACGATGTTGTTAGCGGCTATGACAGGTTCCAGCTCTTCAAAATTAGATTGAAACCAGTCTGCATTCCTCTTTGCACGTTTTCCATAAGTGGTCATTGCTGAGTCATAGATGGCGTCTCTGATGTGGGCCCACTTGGTCTCAGCATCCCCTGTGGGAGTATTTTGAAGGGCTTTTACAAGTGAATTTAGAAATTTTTGTAACAGCTGTGGGTGAGAAATTCTGCTCGTGTTGATGCGCGGGTGCCCCTTCTGCTTGGAGTGATGCAGCTTCTTTGGTTTGAGTCTAACCTTGCTGCACATCAGGGAGTGGTTGGTGTCGCAGTCCGCACTGTGGAAGCTGCGTGTGATTTGAACACTGTGGGGAAAATGGCGCACTGACACGGAACACAAAAGTCCGAGTGTATCAAGCCTGTGTCCTCAGTACCTTGCTCTATGGCAGCGAGGCCTGGACAACGTATGTCAGCCAAGAGCGACGTCTCAATTCATTCCATCTTCGCTGCCTCCGGAGAATACTTGGCATCAGGTGGCAGGACCGTATCTCCAACACAGAAGTCCTCGAGGCGGCCAATATCCCCAGCTTGTACACACTACTGAGTCAGCGGCGCTTGAGATGGCTTGGCCATGTGAGCCGTATGGAAGATGGCAGGGTCCCCAAAGACGCATTGTACAGCGAGCTCGCCATTGGTATCAGACCCACCAGCCGTCCATGTCTCCGCTTTAAAGACATCTGCAAACGCAACATGAAATCCTGTGACATTGATCACAAGTCGTGGGAGTCAGTTGCCAGCAATCGCCAGAGCTGGTGGGCAGCCATAAAGGCGGGGCTAAAGTGTGGCGAGTCGAAGAGACTTAGCAGTTGGCAGGAAAAAAGACAGAAGCGCAAGGGGAGAGCCAACTGTGTAACAGCCCTGACAAACAAATTTTTCTGCAGCACCTGTGGAAGAGTCTGTCACTCTAGAATTAGCCTTTATAGCCACTCCAGGCGCTGCTCCACACACCACTGACTACCTCCAGGCGCTTACCCATTGTCTCTCGAGACAAGGAGGCCAAAGAAGATATCATTAATATATATTGTGAAAGCTGGGGTCCTAGCACTGATCCCTGCGGTACCCCACTAGTCACTGCCTGCCACTCTGAAAAAGACCCGTCTATTCCTACTCTTTGTTTCCTGTCTGCCAACCAGTTCTCTATCCATGTCAGTACCTGACCCCCAATCCCATGTGCTTTAATTTTGCACGCTAATCTCTTATGTGGGACCTTATCGAAAGCCTTCTGAAAGTCCAAATAAACCACATCCACTGGTTCTCCCTTATCTATTCTACTCGTTACATCCTCAAAAAATTCCAGGAGATTTGTCAAGCATGATTTCCCTTTCATAAATCCATGTTGGCTTTGTCCGATCCTGTCATTGTTTTCCAAGTGCTCTGCGATTACATCATTCATAATGGACTCTAGCATTTTCCCCACTACTGATGTCAGGCTAACTGGTCTATAATTCCCTGTTTTCTCCCTACCTCCTTTTTTAAACAGTGGGGTGACATTAGCTACCCTCCAATCCGTTGGAACTGTTCCAGAGTCTATAGAATTTTGAATAATGGCCAGCAATACATCTACTATTTCTAGGGCCACTTCCTTAAATTCTCTGGGATGCAGATTATCAGACCCTGGGGATTTATCGGCCTTCAACCCTATCAATTTTCCCTAACATCATTTCCCTACTAATACTGATTTCATACAGTTCCTCCTTCTCACTGGACCCTATGTTCCCCAACATTTCTGGGAGGTAATTTGTGTCCTCCTTTGTGAAGACAGAACCAAAGTATGTATTTAATTGGTCTGCCATTTCTTTGTTCCCCATTATAAATTCCCCCATTTCTGACTGTAAGGGACCCACATTTGTCTTCACTAATCTTTTTCTCTTCACATATTTATAGAAGCTTTTACAGTCAGTTTTTATGTTCTCTGCAAGCTTACTCTCATACTCTATTTTCCCCTTCTTAATCAATCCCTTTGTCCTCCTTTGCTGAATTCTAAACTACTCCCAATCCTCAGGTTTGCTGCTTGTTCTGGCCATTTTATATTTCTCCTCCTTGGATCTAATACTATCTCTAATTTCTTTTGTAAGCCACGGTTGAGCCACCCTTCCTGTTTTATTTTTGCGCCAGACAGGAATGAACAATTGTTGTAATTCATCCATACGGTCTTTAAATGCTAGCCACCGCCTATCCACTGTCAACCCTTTAAGTAACGTTCCCCAATCTATCATAGCCAACTTGCGCCTCATACCTTCATAGTTTCCTTTATTTAGATTCAGGACCCTAGTCTCGGAATCAACTCTCATTCTCCATCTTAATGAAGAATTCTATCATGTTATGGTCGCTCTTCCCTAAGGGACCCCGCACAACAAGATTGTTAACTAATCCTTTCTCATTACACAATACCCAGTCTAGGATGCCCTGTTCTCTAGTTGGTTCCTCAACGTATTGGTCCAAAAAACCATCACGTACAGACTCCAGGAATTCCTCCTCTGCAGTATTATTGCTAATTTGGTTTGCCCAATCTGCATGTAAATTAAAGTTGCCTATAATTAGAGTTGCACCCTTATTGCATGCGTCTCTAATTTCCTGTTTAATGCCATCCTCTACATCACCACTGCTGTTTGGGGGTCTATATACAACCCCCACCAATGTTTTCTGCCCCTTGGTGTTTCTTAGCTCCACCCATACAGATTGCACATCAGGATTCTCTGAGCTAACATCCTTCCTCACTATTGTATTGATTTCCTCTTTTACTAACAATGCTACTCCACCCCCTTTCCCTTTTGCCTGTCCTTCCGAAATATTGAATACCCCTGGATGTTCAGTTCCCATCCTTGGTCACCTTGCAGCCATGTCTCCGTAATCGCAACTATATCGTATCCATTTACATCTATTTGCGCGGTTAATTCTCTTACCTTATTGCGAATACGCTACACATTGAGACACAATGTGTTTAGGCTTGTCTTTTTAACATTCTCTTTCATTTTCGCATTATTTCGCACTATGGCCCTATTTGTTTCTTGCCCTTGATTTCTATGCCTTCCACTTTTGCCTTTTTGTTTCCTGTCTTTCGTTTCTATCCTTGTTTCCTCCTCCTCAGTCTCCCCGCTCAGGTTCCCATCCCCCTGCCATTCTAGTTTAAATCCTCCCAAACAGCACTAGCAAATGCCCCTGCGAGGACATCGGTTCCAGTCCTGCCTGGGTATAACCGTCCCGCTTGTATGGGTCCCACCTTCCCCAGAACCAGTCCCAATGTCCCAGGAATCTAAATTCCTCCCTCCTGCACCATTTCTCCAGCCACGCATTCATCTGGTCTATTCTCCTCTTCCTATACTCACTAACACGTGGCACAGGAAGTAATCCTGAGATTACTACCTTTGAGGTCCATCTTTTTAATTTAGCTCCTAACTCCTTAAATTCATCTTGCAGGACCTCATCCCTTTTTCTACCTATGTGGTTGGTACCGACATATACCGCGACCACTGGCTGGTCACCCTCCCCCTTTAGAAGGTCCTGCAGCAGCTCCGAGGCATCCTTGACCCTAGCCCCAGGGAGGCAATATACCATCCTGGAGACTCGTTTGCGGCCACAGAAATGCCTGTCTGTTCCCCTTATAATTGAATCTTCTATCACTATGGCTTTATCAGTCTTTTTCTCTCCCTGCTGTGCAGCAGAGCCATCCGTGGTGCCACTAACTTGGCTGTTGCTGCTTTCCCCTGGGAGGTCATCCCCGCGTCCGCCCCCCCCCCAACCGTATCCAATGCGGTATATCTGTTTGTGAGGGGGCTGGCCACAGGGGACTCCTGCACTACCTGCCTGCGCTTACTACTCTGTCTGGTGGTCACCAATCTCTTTTCTGCCTGTGCAGCCATTACCTGCGGTGTGACCACCTCACTAAACGTGCTATCCACAACTTCCTCAGCATCACGGATGCTCCACAGTGAATCCACCTGCAGCTCCAGCTCCATAATGCAGGCAGCCAGTAGCTGCAGATGGATACACTTCCTGCAAACATGATCGTCAGGGACACTGGAAGCATCCCTGATTTTCCACATAGCGCAGGAGGAGCATATCACAGGGCTGAGCTCTCCTGCCATGACTTACCTTTCGATTACATAGTTACTCCCTTAATTAAAAAATACTAATTTCGTTAGGGGCCTTGTTCTACTCCAAACAATACCCACCGCAATCTAAAGTCCTTAATAAATCATACTAATTAAAAAAACACACTTTAGCAGTACTCACCTTATCACTTATAAGGTAGGTTTAAAAAAAGAACTTTCCCCTGATCTTTAAGCTATTTCCAGGCACTAACAGCAGTTACTCACCAACCAATCACCTTGCAGCTTTCCTGTGATGTCAGTTGGAGGGTCAGTACTGAGAGAGGGCTGCACTGCCAGAGTTACTGTCTATTGGATGAGACATATTCAAATTGGAGTCAAAATCAAGATACTACGGATTTTGGAAATCTGAAAATGAAGGTTCATCAAATTGAAATGTTAACTCTGTTTCTCTCTTCACAGATACTGTCAGACCTGCTGAGTATTTCTGGCATTTTCTATTTTTATTGCACAATAATCAAGTTGTTTTTGAGAAGATTGAAGAATTGGAAGTGTCCATGTTGAGAAAGGCATTGAACACAATTTGAAGAAGAGACTTAGTTAATTCTGAATATTGTCTGGAAGATTAAAATGCAGAGTATCGAGTTTATGGAAGGTTGGAGGTTGGAGGTGGGAGCTACAATGGAAGTTGGAGGAGTTTCTGTGAAGAGAAGAAAATTATATAAATGTCCTGTCTGAAGTGGAGAGCCAAGTGGGATTTAATTTACACATCATAGAAGGAAAGAAAGGAGAGTTTATAGTTTCCTGACAGGAAGAGAAAGTAGTTCATAAAGTGATTTTTCTCCAGATAAATGATGCTTATAAAAATGCCAGATGGTTGATCACAGGGAATTTCAATTACTCAGATATAGACTGAGATAACTACAGAAAACTAACAAAGCATGCAGTTGGAGTGGTGATGGATATTACTTAATTAAAAAAAAAAAATATTCTGTCATTTCTGCACATTGGATTTCACTGCAGTGTACAACTGTGATGTTTGATGCACAGTCTGAGTTTGAAGGGCATTGCCCTCCATGCTTTTTAAATTTGAAAACTTTGTTTTGTTTACACAATTGTGGGGGATTCCCATTGTTACTGTACAGTAACCAATTGCACAGCATCCTGAAATGAACATATATCAGCCAACATGCATCGTCACTGGGTCAAAATCCTGGAAATCCCTCCCTAACAGCACTGTGGGTGTACCTACCCCACATGGACTGCAGCGGTTGAAGAAGGCAGCTCACCACCACCTTCTCAAGGACAATTAGAGATGGGCAATAAATGCTGGCAGTGCCAGTGACACCAGCATCGTGAGAATGAATTTTTTTAAAAAGGTGAAAGCTCACAATGTCTGTGTTCAGGCAGTCGGCAGCCTGAAATGGGACTTGAAGAAAATGACTCAACATAAAACGACAAGGAGTGATTCTAATCAATGAGAGAGCAGGTTGCCAACTCTCCAGATCAGAGGCAGTCAGTTTCGCTACCTTTTAGCGTCCTTTCCTCCACTTTTTCATGCAGTTGAATTATTTTTAATGACCGTAGTGAGTAATTGTTTTTATTTCCTGTGCAAGGAAGTAATCCATCCTGACACCCATGGCATCAGTGCCACAGCAAAGCATGTGTTTGTTCATGAGAAGAGAACCTTGAGAAGCAGAAGCACAAAGGATGGGTGAAACGGCAGCTTGAACGAAAATCTTGGAGCTGGTGTGTTAGGTGAAGCTCATCAATCCCTGATCCCAGCAGAAAGCTGAACTCATAGGAAGTGCTTACCTGAGAATAGGGACTCCCTTTGAGCACTGCTCCCCTCTGGGAGCATGGAATCAGTGAGCTGCAGAAAGGAAAAGCAGAAGGTGTTTTGAAATACAAGGACCAGTTAAGAAGGAAGATTGTATGTAATGACCAAGACAGAAGAAACATATCTAAAGAAAAGAAAGAATGAAATTCTTGCATTTATTTTACGCCTTTCAAAACCTCAAAGTGCTTTACAACCAATGAAGTACTTTTGAAGTGTAACCCCATTGTAGGAAAAGCAGCAACCAATTTGTGCACAGCAAGCTCCCACAAACAGCAATATGTTAATGACCAGACAATCTGTTTTTTGTGATGTTGTTTGAAATGGGGATAACTCCCCTGCTGTTCATCGAAATAGAGCTTTGGGATCTTTCACATCCACCTGAGAGGGCAGACAGGGGCCTCAGTTTAACATCTCCTCTGAAAGACAGCACCTCTGACAGTGTAGTACTCCCTCATTAGTGTATTTAAGTGTTAGCCTAGACTTTGTGCTCAAGTCTCTGGAGTGGAACTTGAACCCACAACCTTCTAACTCTGAGGAGAGAGTGCTACCCACTGAGCTACAATTAACAAGTGATCTTTAATATATACAAGGCACAAGATGTGGTTGTGAAGGCAGCAGTTCTTTGATTCATGAACCATTGGCTGGTTTGTGCTGTCTTCACCAATGGTCAATGCCATTCCACCTGATTCTGCCCCCAACCCATCTCCAACTTCACCCCATTGTCTTTTTGCAAAAACAAAATACTGCGGATACTGGAAATCTGAAATAACAACAGAAAGTGTTGGAAATACTCAGAGGTCTGTCAGCATCTGTGGAGAGAGAAACAGAGTTTAACGTTCTAGGTTGATGGGTTCTGATTTCAGGTCATTGACCTGAAACATTAACTCTGTTTCTGTCTCCACAGATGCTGTCAGACGCATTGGCTCTTTGCTAGAGGGCAATCCTACAAATATTCCTGACGCTATTGTTATGACCAGGTGAGGAAGGTGTCTCGGGTTCCCTCTCAGTCTTCACTTGGTCTTAATGTAACAGGGTTTAATTTTAAACACACTGTGTTTTTAGCTCCCCCTTGGTGAATCCTTGTTCACCGCTTTCCAATTATAAAGCAAAGAAACCAGCACAAACAGGCTTTCTTAAGTTTAAAGAAGAAAAGTTGAAATTTATTAAACTTGAACTCAAACTCTAATTCGGTTGACACCTACGGATACACGACACGCCCACGCTAGCATTCAAAAGTGATACACACACATGCAACTGGAGATGCAAAAAGAGAAGAAAAATAAAGTGGAAAAGTTTGAGGCAATATTTGAAGAGTTTTTGTTACGGGTCTTTGAGCTCACTGTAGAATCCTTGATTGTAGGTAGTTCTTGCTTTTCGTTGGGGCCCAGTATTCTTCTTAAACCTTGTTTGCTGTAGGAGACTTTTCTCTCTTGGGCTTCTTGTGTCTTCAGTGGATTCAGACACTTGTGAGAACGAGATGGGAGCAGACAGGAGAGATCTTCTCAGTCCAGGAGCAAACAGACACTCCGAGTTCAAACGCTCTGTGGCTAGTTCAAAAGACCCTGGAAAAGCCAGTTAGTCATGTGACTAGCTGGTCTTAGCAGTTTCTGGAATGCTCCTCTTACACACAATACCTGGTGATCAATGTCCATTATGGGTTGAATGTGTCAGGGAATGGACTTTTGGCATAGAGTTATACAGCACAGAAACAGGTCCTTCGGCCCATCCTTCCAATCACTGTCTGTTAATATCCCTCACCTCCCCCCACTTACTGCCAATGCAGTTGAAAGCAGCTGCCGCAGCACAAGCTGGGATCAAACTGGATTCCTTTCCCGATCTGTTAGCAACAGCTACTCACTGGAAAAGCTCACTCAGCCTTCTGGAACTCATTTGAATGTTCAAAGAGGAGGGGCCAGAAATTCAGTGTAAAATAAACCACTTGGGGGAGAAACTAGTCTCAGAGAGTGGCTCAAAAAGGGTGATATCGCACTTGCAGCACGTTTTACGCAGCATCATATATATCTGAACAGGCTCCAGAAGCTGGCCGAGCGCGTCTACCCTGAGGCACAGTGTGGCTTTCGTGCAGAGAGATCGACTATTGACATGCTGTTCTCCCTTCGTCAGATACAGGAGAAATGCCGTGAACAACAGATGCCCCTCTACATTGCTTTCATTGATCTCACCAAAGCCTTTGACCTCGTCAGCAGACGTGGTCTCTTCAGACTACTAGAAAAGATCGGATGTCCACCAAAGCTACTAAGTATCATCACCTCATTCCATGACAATATGAAAGGCACAATTCAACATGGTGGCTCCTCATCAGAGCCCTTTCCTATCCTGAGTGGTGTGAAACAGGGCTGTGTTCTCGCACCCACACTTTTTGGGATTTTCTTCTCCCTGCTGCTTTCACATGCGTTCAAATCCTCTGAAGAAGGAATTTTCCTCCACACAAGATCAGGGGGCAGGTTGTTCAACCTTGCCCGTCTAAGAGCGAAGTCCAAAGTACGGAAAGTCCTCATCAGAGAACTCCTCTTTGCTGACGATGCTGCTTTAACATCTCACACTGAAGAATGCCTGCAGAGTCTCATCGACAGGTTTGCGTCTGCCTGCAATGAATTTGGCCTAACCATCAGCCTCAAGAAAACGAACATCATGGGGCAGGATGTCAGAAATGCTCCATCCATCAATATTGGCGACCACGCTCTGGAAGTGGTTCAAGAGTTCACCTACCTAGGCTCAACTATCACCAGTAACCTGTCTCTAGATGCAGAAATCAACAAGCGCATGGGTAAGGCTTCCACTGCTATGTTCAGACTGGCCAAGAGAGTGTGGGAAAATGGCGCACTGACACGGAACACAAAAGTCCGAGTGTATCAGGCCTGTGTCCTCAGTACCTTGCTCTACGGCAGCGAGGCCTGGACAACGTATGCCAGCCAAGAGCGACGTCTCAATTCATTCCATCTTCGCTGCCTTCGGAGAATACTTGGCATCAGGTGGCAGGACTATATCTCCAACACAGAAGTCCTTGAAGCGGCCAACATCCCCAGCTTATACACACTACTGAGTCAGCGGCGCTTGAGATGGCTTGGCCATGTGAGCCGCATGGAAGATGGCAGGATCCCCAAAGACACATTGTACAGCGAGCTCGCCACTGGTATCAGACCCACCGGCCGTCCATGTCTCCGTTATAAAGACGTCTGCAAACGCGACATGAAATCGTGTGACATTGATCACAAGTCGTGGGAGTCAGTTGCCAGCATTCGCCAGAGCTGGCGGGCAGCCATAAAGACAGGGCTAAATTGTGGCGAGTTGAAGAGACTTAGTAGTTGGCAGGAAAAAAGACAGAGGCGCAAGGGGAGAGCCAACTGTGCAACAGCCCCGACAAACAAATTTCTCTGCAGCACCTGTGGAAGAGCCTGTCACTCCAGAATTGGCCTTTATAGCCACTCCAGGCGCTGCTTCGCAAACCACTGACCACCTCCAGGCGCGTATCCATTGTCTCTCGAGATAAGGAGGCCCAAAAGAATATATGGAGCACCATTGCGGTCAATTAAGTTAAATACTTGACGCTGTGTAACGGACGGCCGATCTGAGCCACTATCTGAAAGCAGTTTCTCCCCCAAGTGGTTTATCTTACACTGTCAGAAAAGTTAAGAAGCAGCTGATTAGGAAAATCCTGCTGCTCAATCTGTAGTAAGTGAACACTTGTAATGCCTTAGTTATTAATCAAGCAGCCCAAACTGATGGGATAAAAGTCTTTTCTCACTGACAGATTTATGGATTCTGGGCAAATAACTTTAGGAAAGTTTGATCAGGTTTAATCAAATACACCTCCCCACGCCCCTTAAATCTCAGTCAGAGGCCCTGGGGAGAGCTAGCAAGGAGGATGGAGAGCTTCACTCTGGTCCATTAGAGGGAGCACTCTGACATGTTTGAGGTACTTTACAATGAAGTACATTGGGGCAGGGAAGAGGGAGTTTTGCTCTGTATCTTCTGTGAGCTGAGGGTGCTTGTTACTGTTTCCTACATTACAACAGCGACTACACTTCAAAAAGTATTTCATTGGCTGTAAAGTGTTTTGGTGTATCCTGAGGCTGTGATATGTACTATAGGATTTATCTTTATGTGTTTGAAAATTCCATTGTTCATGTGGATATTCAATAATTTCATCCCCATGTTAGGATTGTAGATCAGAATGAATGTTGGCAGGCAGCTTTAACTGGCATTGGATTAATATCTGCTTGCAAACCAAATGGCAGCTTCACACAATGGGCAGCACTTTCACGTCCGAGTCAGAAGATTGTGGATTGACTTCAAACCATATTCCTCAGTCTAAGCTCAGAATCGAGGCTGAAATTCCACTGCCAGAAATGCTATGATTCAGGTGAAAGGTATGGCCAGGCAGAAGTCTGCATGTTCAGGTCGATATTAAAGATCTTGTGGCACTATTTGATGAAGAGCAGGGAGCTTTCCCTGGCGCTTGGCCATAACCAACCTTGCTAAAAATAGATTAACTAGTCAATGCTGTTAGTGTGCATCTTGCTGCTGTGTTTCACAGAATCACAGAATAATACAGTGCAGAAGAGGCCATTCGGCCCATCGAGTCTGCACCGATGCATTAAAGACACCTGACCTGTCCACCTAATCCCATTTGCCAGCACTTGGCCCATAGCCTTGAATGTTATGACGTGCCAAGTGCTCATCCAGGTACTTTTTAAAGGATGTGAGGCAACCCGCCTCTACCACCCTCCCAGGCAGGGCATTCCAGACCATCACCACCCTCTGGGTAAAAAAGTTCTTGCTCAAATCCCCCTTAAACCTCCTGCCCCTCACCTTAAACTTGTGTCCCCTCGTAACTGACCCTTCAACTAAGGGGAACCCTGTATCCCATGTGCATTTGCTTTCTTGATAAGTCTCCCATGTGGGACCTTGTCAAAGACTTTGCTGAAATCCATGTAAACTACATAAGGGCGGCGCAGTGGTTAGCACCGCAGCTTCACAGCTCCAGCGACCCGGGTTCGATTCCGGGTACTGCCTGTGTGGAGTTTGCAAGTTCTCCCTGTGTCTGCGTGGGTTTCCTCCGGGTGCTCCGGTTTCCTCCCACATGCCAAAAACTTGCCGGTTGATAGGTTAATTGGCCATTAGCAATTGCCCCTAGTATAGGTAGGTGGTAGGGAAATATAGGGACAGGTGGGGATGTGGTAGGAATATGGGATTAGTATAAATGGGTGGTTGATGGTCGGCACAGGCTCGGTGGGCCGAAGGGCCTGTTTCAGTGCTGTATCACTAAACTAAACTAAACTGCACTACCCTCATCTACACACCTGGTCACATGCTCAAAAAATTGAATCAAATTTGTTAGGCATGACCTCCCTCTGACAAAGCCATGCTGACTATTCCTAATCAAATTTTGCCTCTCCAAGTGGAGATAGATTCTCTCCTTCAGAATTTTCTTCAATAGTTTCCCTACCACTGATGTGAGACTCACTGGTCTGTAGTTCCCTGGCTTATCTCTACAATCTTTCTTAAATAGTGGGACCACATTAGCTGTTTTCCAGTCCTCTGGCACCTCCCCCGTGGCCAGAGAGGAATTAAAAATTAGGGTCAGAGCCCCTGCAATCTCCACCCTCACCTCCCACAGCATCCTGGGACACAAATCGTCCGGACCTGGAGATTTGTCCACTTTTCAGCCTGCCAAAACCTCCAATACCTTGTCACTCCCTTTGACAATTTGCTCAAGAACCTCACAGTCTCTCTCTGAGTTCCATATCTACATCCTCATTCTCTTGGGTGAAGACAGATGTGAAGTATTCGTTCAACACCCTACCAATGTCCTCTGGCTCCACCCACAAATTTCCCCCTTGGTCCCTAATGGGTCCTATTCTTTCCCTGGTTATCCTCTTCCCATTGATATACTTATAGAATATCTTGGGATTTTCCCTGCTTTTACCAGTCAGAGCTTTCTCATATCCCCTCTTTGCTCTCCTAATTGCTTTCTTAAGCTCCATCCTACACTTTCTGCACTCCACTAATGCTTCCGTTGATTTGCTCTCCTTGTATTTGCTAAAAGCCTCTATTTTCCTTCTCATCGTACCCTGAATGATTCTGGTCATCCATGGTTCTCTGGTCTTGTTGCTCCTACCGATTACCCAAGAGGGAACATGTTGGGCCTGTACCCTCCCCATTTCCTTTTTGAATGCCCCCCACTGCTCTTCTGTAGATTTCCCGACAAGTAACTCTTTCCAGTCTACCTTGGCCAGATTCTGCCTTATTTTACTAAAATTCGCTCTCCCCCAATCCAAAACCTTTTTTTGCAACTTGTCTATTTCTTTCTCCATAACAAACTTAAATTGTACCATGTTGTGGTCGCTATCACCAAAATGCTCCCCCACCAACACATCAACCATCTGTCTGGCTTCATTCCCCAGAATTAGGTCCAGCACTGCACCCTCCCTTGTTGGATCCTCTACATATTGAGCTAAAAAGTTCTCCTGTATACATTTTACGAACTCCACTCCATCTAAGCCCTTAACACGATGACTATCCCAATTAATGCTGGGAAAGTTGAAATCACCCAATATAATTACCCTATTAGTATTTTTACACACCTCTGCGAATTGCGCACATATTTGCTCCTCAATTTCCCGCTGACTATCTGGGGGTCTATAATAAACACCTAGCAATGTGGCTGTCCCTGTTTTATCCCTAACCTCTACCCATAAAGCTTCATTTGATGCCCCCTCCAAGATATCATCTCTCCTTACTGCAGTAACTCCTTAACTAATATTGCAATGCCCCCTCCTCTGTCTCGCCTGAAGATTCTATATCCCGGGATATTGAGCTGCCAATCCTGCCCCTCCCTCAACCATGTCTCTGTGATGGCTACTATATCACAATTCCACGTGTCAATCCTTGCCCTTAACTCATCCGTTTTACCTGTAATACTCCTGGCATTAAAGTAGAGGCCATCCATCCTGGTCTTACTCCCTTGAAACTTACTTCCGCTGTATTCCCTCTGACTTGTTTGCTTTCCTGTATTTAGCTGTGTCCCTGTGTTTCTCTTACATAACTCCAGTAACTAGACCTCAAAGAGCAAAGTTATTCACTTTATGCCACATTGTTCTCAAGACAGACTGGTGTCAGATTTGCCAGAGTACAGGATGCAGTGACCCCACTGAAATATCCAACATCAGGTCTAATAACATAATTATGGTGAATAATGGACTTTATAAATACAGGCATCGAGCACTAAAGTAAGCAAGTTATGCTAAACCTTTATAAACAACTGGGTTAGGCCCCAACTGGAGGATTATGTCCAATTCTGGGCACCACATTTTAGGAAGGATGTCAAGGCCTTGGAGAGGGTGCAGAGGAGATTTACTAGAATGGGACCAGGGATGAGGGACTTCAGTTATGTGGAGAGACTGGAGAAGCTGGGATTGTTCTCCTGAGAGCAGAGCAGGTTAAGGGGAGACTTGTTAGAGGTGCTCAACAGTGTGAGGGTTTTTGATGAAGTAAATCAGGAGAAACTGTTTCCACTGATAGGAGGGTCAGTAACCAAAGGACACAGATTTAAGGTAATTAGCAAAAGGAGCAGAGGAGGAGATGAAGAGAATGATCTTACTCAGTGGGCTAGAACTTACAGTGGGCGGACGGGAGCTGGCCACCGACGTAAAAGTCGGCGACGAACCCACTTCCACCTAGCCTGGGGATCCGTCCCGCATTTTATGGGTCCCCAGGCTTTAAGTGTTCCAAGGCGGGACTTCCACCCGCTTGAGGAAGGAGGTCCCGCCTCATTAAGCTGCCGGCCAATCAGTGGGCCGGGAGCCAGGAGTGCAGGATTGCCCTGCTGGGGGTCATCAGTCAGACCCCAGCGAGGCAAGTGTGGTCGTTTGAGGGGAAGGGGGGTGCGTCTTGGATCCTGGGGGTGGTTGGGGAAGCAGGGGTGGCCTTCAATCGGGCACACTGTGCCCGATTGTCAGGGCCCACCCCGAGGGCGCAGAGAAGCCGACAGCTTTTCCCGGGCAGCCTTTTCCGGTTCCACGTTGCCTGCTTGCCACAGTTAAAATCCCCGTGGAGGTGGGTGAAGGCCCTTAATTGACCATTAATTGGCAACTTAAGGGCCTTGATTGGCCTGAGGCAGGCGGCCCGTTTTTCGCCCCCCGCTATCCCCTCCCCCCAGCAGCAGCCACTTAAAGAGCAGAGCATCGTTTTCAGCAATTAGACAAGGAGTAGATCATCTCTTTTCATGATGTTGGCTGAGGGACAAGTATTGGCCAGGACGCAGAGGAGAACTCCCCTGCTCTTCGAATAGCTTGAACTGTGTATCTCCTTAACCAATGAGACATGGGGAAATAAACAGTGACAAGGCTAAGGAGGAGGGCGAATTCAATGTAAAATCAGAAAGAGAAATAAAGAGCGGGAAATAAAGATCAGATTAAATGAGAGAAAAAACAGAGACAGAAATGAAACGTAAGAAAATATGTTAATTTAAAATTTTGACAATTTTTAAATTCTCCCTGAAATATTCAAAACCTAATGGAATGAGACTCCACATTTGTAATAGTTAATATTCAGTGCCAGACGTTACTTGGCTGTTATTAACACTTACCATATTGTTAACAGGGTACTTACACTACAAGATTTAACCTTTTATAATGAGACGAATGGACAATTAATGGGCAAATACAGCAAGTTCCTAAAGAAAACAAGGAGAGGCTAAGTGTGGGATATTGTTTCTGCAAAGCTAACAGTGCATGTCACAACTTCAGCAGTAACTTTTGAACATTGACCTATCTCCTCCTGGACTTAAATTGCTGTTCCATGTATTCAAAATAATGGCGAGCACCATGAGTTTCACAGTTACTTTGAGGCAAATTATGTCCTGGGACTTACCCCTTTGTGTGAAGAATTGCATCCTGCCATTTGCCCCCAAGAACATGCCTTTTACCTTGTGTGCTTTGTCCTGCAGTTGTATCAGGAATGAAGCCCTGATGAGATTTAAACACATGAGCCTGTGGTCTCTAATCCCTGAACAAGAGCTACAGGACTCATCTTGTGCCTAAAGATGGGACTCAAAGGAGGGGAGAAATTGAAAATAATTATGAAAATATTTCCAACCGAGGCTTCACAAAGCTTCTGTAAGGCTTCCCATAATATGTTTACACTGGCAATAAGCAAGATTCTTGTGTGAATACTAACAGGCAGGCATTTAAATATCTATCATGAAGCCACAGAGGAAATCCAGTTCTTTTTGATTTATTTTTCTCCATCCTTAAGGTGCCAGGACTCTGTCAATCAGACTCAATAATCAGGCATTAGGAAGTATGAGTCATAAAGAATATTATACCACTGACATAGTATGTTGTTACAACATTCAGTTGCTGTTGCACAGAGCATTTTATGAAATAGTGTGCATTTTGTCATGCTTATCAATGTCACCAGGGCAACAATGAAAAAAAAAGACTTTTTTTTTTATTAAATCCTTTCCTCACCTCCAAATTTCTCAACTTGTTTTCTACAGGTCCTCGGTGAGATGTGGAATTTGGAAATTAAAATTCAGGAGAGATGTGAAACTGGCTACCAATTGGCAATTGCACAAAGTCAAGATTTCCCCAAAGGAGTTGCGGGATTATTTCTTAAAATCCCAGTTATGCGTTCGACGCAGTATTTTCTCCAGAAAAATTCCTTAAAGTACAATGATTGGCATGAATGAGGATTTATGCAAATAATTAAAAATCTTTTCCATTGCATTATGTGTGTCACTGACACAGCCCAGTCTCACATCTTTGTTCAGCATTTCAAAAGCAACTTCAGCACAACAGTTTATAATAGCAGTCAATCCATTCTGTGATGTGCTCCCCTCAATCAAGCATTTCATTTTTTGGTTGACAATCTCCTGAAAGATAGAAGTTGGATATGATGCCAAGCCATTGACAACTCATTTTCTGTAGTCAGCACATTTCATTGCTTAATATTTATAATCCGCCCTGTCTTCTCTGCTAACGCCCTGGTATAAACATCATATTTTGTGTTTTCTTGGTGCTGGATGTCATACTTTTCCTGACAGCTACTTTTTCTTGGAAAATGAGTTGCCGTGGCTACTTTCATTAAGTAATACTTCATCCTCAAAACTTCTTCAGAGTCAATTTTTCTTGGCAAGTGGCGTTGCCAATATCTTCGAAAAGATATAAATATTTTTGTCACTGCCCTTACACTGCACTAGATTACAATATCTCACTTCAGATTGTTTTTTGTAATTAGCTTCTTACTGTGTTTACACTTTAGAGGCAGATTAGTAAGAGTGGAGTAACAGCTACTGGACACATTCTTCAAGTGCACGGGAAAGCATATATACAACAACCCACTAAAGAAAGGCTCATGTCATCACTTTCCTTCAACGTATCTGAAATAGGAAAGAAAAAGATTACTGTCATATCGTCCCTTTCACACTCTCTGGGATCCCAAACATATGTCAAAGTACTTTGAAAGTATACTCAATGTAGTCAATTATCACAGCCAACTTGTGCACCTTCAAGAATGCAGCACTCCCTTAGTCATGCATTGAAATATCAGCTGAGAATAAAGCCCCAAATCACCTTCGGGGGAATTTTATGCTCTTCTCCTGTGGCAGGTTTGGAGGCGGTTGAGCATAAAATCGGGTGGGATGGCGGCAGGGAGGGTTCCTGCCACCTTCTCACCTCCACTGAAATTTAGTCTGGGGTGGGAAGGCCCGTGAATGGCCTTCCCATCATGCCGCCAGTTGAGGCCCTTAGCTGGGTAATTAACCCCCAATCAAGGGCCTCTTCTCACCGCAGCTGCGATTAGTCTTCGGCGGGTGGCCCTGTCCCCACACGGGAAGCACACAACAGAAAACTGTGCGGGTTACTTCCCGGCTCCAGGGCTGGGCGCGGGTCTCTTGTTCATAGGCACTTATTGCTTAGTCATTGGGTAGGGGAGCCCACTGAGGGCAACATCCCTGCCTTGCTGCTAACCCCCCTTAACCCGCGACCCCCACCCCACGAGATCTATCCCGCCCCGGCCTACCTGAGGCCTGGCTCCAGCGACGATCCTCGGCCTCCAGGACGGTCACTTCCAGCAGCAGCCACCGCCTCTATGATGGTGCTGCAGCCTCTGATTGGCCGGCAGCTCTTCAAGGGCAGGACATCTGGCCCAGATCTTGTGGAAGGCCTGCTACTGCCCTCTTAAGTGCCTGATTGGCACTAAATTTGGCGGGCCTTCCAGAAAAGAGGCGACAGGGATCTCAGCATCAGTTTCTCCCAACGTCGAGACCCCTGCCGCCAGGATAAATTCCCCCCCCCCCCCCCGCCTTGTTTCTTTTGACATCTTCAGCATGCCCGATTTTAATCGTTCCTCCATTGGTGGCCATGTCTTCAGCTGCCTGGGGCCCTAAGCTCTGGAATTCCCTCCCTAAACCTCTCCACCTCACACTTGCTGTCCTCCTGTAAGATTGATAGGACAGACAGACAAACAGAAAGGTAGATAGATAGACAGACAGACAGATAGAAAGGGAGATAGATAGACAGACAGACAGAAAGGTAGATAGATAGACAGACAGACAGAAAGGTAGGTAGATAGACAGACAGATAAAAAGGTAGATAGATAGACAGAAAGGTAGATAGATAGATAGACAGACAGACAGATAGAAAGGTAGATAGATAGACAGACAGACAGAAAGGTAGGTAGATAGACAGACAGAAAGGTAGATAGATAGACAGACAGATAGAAAGGTAGATAGACAGACAGACAGACAGAAAGGTAGGTAGATAGATAGATAGACAGACAGAAAGGTAGATAGACAGACAGACAGATAGAAAGGTAGATATAGACAGACAGACAGATAGAAAGGTAGATAGGTAGACAGACAGACAGAAAGGTAGGTAGATAGATAGATAGACAGACAGAAAGGTAGATAGATAGACAGACAGACAGACAGATAGAAAGGTAGATAAACAGACAGACAAACAGAAAGGTAGATATAGATAGAAAGGTAGATAGATAGATAGACAGACAGACAGATAGAAAGGTAGATAGATAGACAGACAGAAAGGTAGATAGATAGACAGACAGACAGATAGAAAGGTAGATAAACAGACAGACAAACAGAAAGGTAGATATAGATAGAAAGGTAGATAGATAGACAGACAAACAGAAAGGTAGATAGATAGACAGATAGAAACGTAGATAGACAGACAGAAAGATAGATAGATAGACAGACAGAAAGATAGATAGATAGACATACAGACAGAAAGGCAGATAGACAGACAGACAGAAAGGTATATAGACAGACAGACAGATAAAAAGGTAGATAGATAGACAGACAGACAGAAAGGTAGATAGATAGACAGACAGAAAGGTAGATAGACAGACAGAAAGATAGATAGATAGACAGACAGAAAGATAGATAGATAGACATACAGACAGAAAGGCAGATAGACAGACAGACAGATAGAAAGGTAGATAGATAGATAGACAGACAGAAAGATAGATAGATAGACATACAGACAGAAAGGCAGATAGACAGACAGACAGATAGAAAGGTAGATAGATAGCTAGACAGACAGAAAGGTAGATAGATTGACAGACAGACAGAAAGGTAGACAGACAGAAAGGTAGATAGACAGACAGAAAGATAGATAGATAGACATACAGACAGAAAGGCAGATAGACAGACAGACAGAAAGGTAGACAGACAGAAAGGTAGATAGACAGACAGAAAGATAGATAGATAGACATACAGACAGAAAGGCAGATAGACAGACAGACAGAAAGGTAGATAGACAGACAGACAGATAGAAAGGTAGATAGATAGCTAGACAGACAGAAAGGTAGATAGATAGACAGACAGACAGAAAGGTAGACAGACAGAAAGGCAGATAGACAGACAGACAGAAAGGTAGATATTTCAATAAAATGATGTGCTAGTGTTCACTGAGTAATTCACCTTGCTTCATATGTGTGTACTGAAAGTGTGATGCTGCTATTATCAAACAGCATGTGCTCTCACCCATCAGGAGCATCACCAGGGAGGAACCACTAGTTGTCTAATAGAAGCTTGTATTATTATGTACATGGGTGCCTTTTCAAACACACTTTCTTATATAATATAATATAATATAAAACAAAAGCAAGAAATGCTGGAAATACTCAGCAGGTCTGGCAGCATCTGTGGAGAGAGAAACAGAGTAAACATTTCAGGTCAGTGACCCTTCTTCAGAACACTTTCTTATACATTGTATTCACACTGGTTATTTCTGTAACGTGATGTTGCTTAAAAATACTGAAGTATTATCAAATGGTAACTGTGTAATAACAACTTAGTACTCACACAGAATGAGCAGGATAAATCAGAGAGGCATCTGTAAGCAACTGGAAAGAATTAAACTTTATTTTAATATGAGTTTGATACTAGGCTCCTTACTCCCAACCAAAAAAATGAACTCAAGACAAGATTAAAATGGAAGAATTAGAATGTCAATAATAGCACTGGAGAAAATGTAAAATAAAAATGACAAAGATTTAGAGCAGAGAAAGTTCAGAGGAATTTGATCAAGGTGTTTAAAATCATGAAGGCTTTATATAGAGTAAATATAGAGAAACTGTTTCCAATGGCTGAAAGATTGCTAAAGAGAGGGCACAGATTTAATGTGATTGGCAAAAGAACCAGAGGTGACATGAGGAAAAACTATTTTTATGCAACGAGTGGTTAGGATTTGGAATGCTATGCCTGATAGGCTGATGGATACTGTTACGACACCTGAGGAAGGTGTCTACGTTCCCTCTCAGCCTTCACCTGGTCTTACTGTAACAGGGTTTAATTTTAAACACACTGTGTTTTTAGCTCCCCCTTGGTGAATCCTTGTTCACCGCTTTCCAATTATAAGGCAAAGAAACCAGCACAAACAGGCTTTCTTGAGTTTAAAGAAGAAAAGTTGAAATTTATTAAACTTGAACTTAAACTCTGATTCGGTTGATGCCTAGGGATACACGACATGCCCACGCTAGCATGCATACGCGATACACATATGCAAATAGAGACAGAAAAGAGCAGAAGAAAAATAACGTGGAAAAGTTTGAGGCAATATCTGAAGAGTTTTTCTTACAGTTCTTCAAGCTCACTGCAAAGTCCTTGATTGTAGGTAGATCGTGCTGTTCATTGGGGCCCAGTATTCTTCTTAAACCTTGTTTTCTGTAGGAGACTTTTCTCTCTTGGAGTTTATGTGTCTACAGTGGATTCAGAGGCTTGTGAGAAAGAGATGGGAGCAGACAGGAGAGATCTTCTCAGTCCAGGAGTGAACAGTCTTTCTCAGTTCAAACTGTCTGTGGGCAGTTCAAAAGAAAGCCCTGGAACAACCAGTTAGTCATGTGACCAGCTGGTCGAACCAGTCCTAGCCCCTGTGGATTGCATCACCCCAGCAGGCCCTGCAATGCGCTTCCCCAGCCCCTCACTATCGATTGATCAACATCCATTGTGGGTTGAATGTGTCAGGGAATGGTCCTTTGTCCTACCAATCACTGTCTGTTAATATGCAAATGCCTTTTCCAGCCACGGCTGATCTGTTTAACAAGTCATTTCTTTACTCCAGTAACAGTTAAAAATCAATGTTCATGACAAAATTAATATGCCTCATTCTTGGCAGTTGGGGGCCTGCATGACACCTCTGCACTCAGCAGAATGAAATGTGATTTGAGAAAAGCACCTTTCAATAAAAGGGTCGAGAGAAAAGACAAGATACAGACAAAAACATGCATTTCTCTCATTCATTCCCATTCATTTATAAATCCATTTTCATGACTGCCAAGTGTGTCTTTGATGGTTAGGTTTAATTAGCCCTGAGTTGGAATTATTTTGTTCAGGAAAGTCAGTAGTGGGTGGGTCTATCCTGATCACTCTTTCAGTGCTTTGCTGAGTCATGCAAAGGCTTTTGACTTTAGGGGGATGGGTGGTTTCTTTTCTCCTGACTGTGGGGGAGGATGCTAATCTCCCCTTTATCCCAGAGGACCCTCCTGCCTGAAGGTATTTGCGCAGACTCTACTGCACTCCCCTGTGGCACTTCGACTAGGTGAGGAATCATCCCCATGGTTTCTCTGCCCCCTAGAGGTTTTTCTTTGTCTCTGCAGGTTCCTGTAAATGCTGTTAGCAACTCGGGTGGGGTGCTTCTAGTGTCTGCGTTTATGTAGGAGGATGTGGGGTCTAACTTTTCACATTTTTCAGGGTTGGCTGACCAGCCAGTAGGGGTTTTCATCTGGGATTCCTCCCGACTTCCTTTAACCTGCCCTCTTGGTTGCTTTTTCCCCTTCCCTTTCTAAACTTTTGTCAGTCTTGTGTCTGCCTGTCCCCTTTTGTTTTTGGCAGGGGTCCCTTACAGTTCACCAGCCCTCTACTGGAGGGTCCTTCTAACACCAGTACAGGACTTAGGGGTGCAGGTTTCACTGTAGGTTGGGGTTTCCCCTCAACCTGGCACATGTGACAACTCCTGCAGTACTCCACCACATCTTTGTGGAGTTTTGGCCAGTCAAAGTGCTATCTTATGCGGGCTTTGGTCTTTCATACACCGGCATGTACAGCCACTGTAGTGTCGTGGGCCCTTCATAATATTTCTCCCCGGTACCTCTGCGGCACCACTAACTGGTGAACTACTGACAATCCTTGATCTCAGGTCTGTGAGGAGAACTCCATTTCCTCATTAGTACCTCATTCTTTAAATAATAGCAATCAGGGACTCCTTCTGCATCACTTTCGGACTGGGCAGCCTGTGCTAACTCTCACAATACTGGGTCAGCTCACTGAGCCTCAGCTAGGGAAGATTCATTTAATTCATTCCCTGGGTCTCCTAACTTTCCAAAGAAAGTCTCAGACAGACAGACCTGGTCATCTGCCTGCAGTGCTAATTCAGTCTCCTCTGGGGGAGCTGGTTTGATCATGGCCTGATTCACTACACATTCAGGGACACTGCAGGGGTTTGTCTCCTGACACTGCCCTGTCGCTCTGACCTCCTGCGGTCTTTCTTTCACTACTGGGGGAGGTGGATCAGGTCAACCCTGTCCATAGGCAAACTAGGTACAGGTACAGGCATACACTGCCCTCCAATACCATTCACCACCATTTTGGTGTTCAGTGCACTCTCTGGGGGAAAGGTCAGGCCTTTTCCCAGTAAAAGGGATCTAGTGGCCCCTGTGTCCCTGAGAATTACTATGGGCTTGCTGGCCCCACTGAAGGGGTATGGGGTTACATTCCCTTCAGACACAAAACCTTGATAACCCTCAGGAATCCTATTAAATTTTCCTGCACTTGCAGCCGTAAACTTCCTGGATCCCACTCTTACTGCAGTTAAAGCCACAGCTTGCTCTGCTGTACTTTCTGTCAGGTTCTGTTCTTCATAGAGTGACTGTGCCCTGATTAACCCTGCAGGTTTTCCCTTTAGTTTCCAGCTTTTAGATGACCAGTCTTATTACAATGAAAGCACACAGATCTCCAGGTCTCACTCTTGCTCACAGCACCTTCCTTTTTGGCTAGAGGAGGGCCCCCTGTGTCTCCTGCTTTTCTCTCTCTCCCAGGACTGTTTGGGCTCCTATTACCTTCCCACCTTTTGTCCTTTTCGGATTTGTGGGGGTGACTAGGAAAGGTTCTCTCCTGGAAAACCGGCTTATAAATTAAAGCAAACTCATCGGTCAGAACAGCTGCTTGCCGAGCTCTCTGAACCTGCTGCTCCTCTACATGGGTCTTAATGGAGAATGGGAGAGAGTGTTTAAATTCCTCTAACAGAATTACTTCTCTGAGATTCTCATAGCTGAACTGTACGTTAACAGCCCTCAGCCACTGGTCAAAAGCCAGCTGCTTGCTTCTTTCAAACTCCAGATAAGTTCAATTAGCTTGTTTCTTGAGGGTTCTAAACTTTTGGCGATAGGCTTTGAGTACTAATTCATATGCCCCGTGGATAGCACTTTTTGTCAGTTCATAATTTAATAAAAAACTAAATTAAATTAATAATTCATCTGGCAACAGGGAATAAACCTCATGGGCTTTTCCAGTTAGTTTGCTTTGCAGTAAAAGAGGCCAGGTCTCAGCTGGCCATTTTAGCTGCCTTGCCAGTTTCTCAAAGGACACAAAAAATTTTTCTACATCTTCCTCATTGAATTTTGGGATTAGTTGAGCTAGTTTTAACACTTCAGTACCCAGCCCTGAATTTCTCTTTCTTTTGGGCCTCCTTATCTCGAGAGACAATGGATACGTGCCTGGAGGTGGTCAGTGGTTTGTGAAGCAGCGCCTGGAGTGGCTATAAAGGCCAATTCTGGAGTGACAGGCTCTTCCACAGGTGCTGCAGAGAAATTTGTTTGTCGGGGCTGTTGCACACTTGGCTCTACCCTTGCGCCTCTGTCTTTTTTCCTGCCAACTACTAAGTCTCTTCGACTCGCCACAATTTAGCCCTGTCTTTATGGCTGCCCGCCAGCTCTGGCGAATGCTGGCAACTGACTCCCACGACTTGTGATCAATGTCACACGATTTCATGTCGCGTTTGCAGACGTCTTTATAGCGGAGACATGGACGGCCGGTGGGTCTGATACCAGTGGCGAGCTCGCTGTACAATGTGTCTTTGGGGATCCTGCCATCTTCCATGCGGCTCACATGGCCAAGCCATCTCAAGCGCCGCTGACTCAGTAGTGTGTATAAGCTGGGGGTGTTGGCCGCTTCAAGGACTTCTGTGTTGGAGATATAGTCCTGCCACCTGATGCCAAGTATTCTCCGAAGGCAGCGAAGATGGAATGAATTGAGACGTCGCTCTTGGCTGGCATACGTTGTCCAGGCCTCGCTGCCGTAGAGCAAGGTACTGAGGACACAGGCCTGATACACTCGGACTTTTGTGTTCCGTGTCAGTGCGCCATTTTCCCACACTCTCTTGGCCAGTCTGGACATAGCAGTGAAAGCCTTTCCCATGCGCTTGTTGATTTCTGCATCTAGAGACAGGTTACTGGTGATAGTTGAGCCGAGGTAGGTGAACTCTTGAACCACTTCCAGAGCGTGGTCGCCAATATTGATGGATGGAGCATTTCTGACATCCTGCCCCATGATGTTCGTTTTCTTGAGGCTGATGGTTAGGCCAAATTCATTGCAGGCAGACGCAAACCTGTCGATGAGACTCTGCAGGCACTCTTCAGTGTGAGATGTTAAAGCAGCATCGTCAGCAAAGAGGAGTTCTCTGATGAGGACTTTCCGTACTTTGGACTTCGCTCTTAGACGGGCAAGGTTGAACAACCTGCCCCCTGATCTTGTGTGGAGGAAAATTCCTTCTTTAGAGGATTTGAACGCATGTGAAAGCAGCAGGGAGAAGAAAATCCCAAAAAGTTTGGGTGCGAGAACACAGCCCTGTTTCACACCACTCAGGATAGGAAAGGGGTCTGATGAGGAGCCACCATGTTGAATTGTGCTCCTCCATATTGGCCATGCTTTCACTGGGGTTACTCTGTCATCCCCTAGTTAACTCAAGCCACTTCAGCTCTCTTTCTTCACATTCCTTCTGGATGATTCTTTCTCTCTGCCTCTCCTGCCTTTCATTTTCTTCACATTCCTTCTGGAAGGCTCTCTCTTTCTCCTTCTCCATTTCTCTTTCTCTTTCCCTGTCTTCTAATTCAAGTTTCCTTTGTTCCAATTGTAGCTTTGCGAACAATACCTTGTCTGGGTCTACTTCTAACACTGTTTCTGCTTCTTCAGATTCAAGGGAAAAATGGTTGGTCACTAGTCTTAGGAGTTCAGACTTCCTAGCCTTGCCATGTACAGTGATCCCACAATGCTCAACCATTTTCCTCAACTCCTCCATAGACAGTGCTTTTAACTTATCCCAAGTTACTTCACCCTGGATTGGGGAGTTACTGGCTTCAGTTACAGACAAGTCAGTATTCAAGCACACACAACCACGAGAAAACCTGTATTGGAATCTTGCTCTTTTTTGATTGGGAACAATTTGGCTTCCCACTTCCAATTTGTCTCTGGGTCAATTCTGGATGCTAGCACCTAAATTTCTGTTATGACCCGGTGAGGAAGGTGTCTCGGGTTCCCTCAGCCTTCACCTAGTTTTGCTGTAACATGGTTTATTTTAAACACACTCTAATTTGGTTACGGATACATGACGTGCCCATGCTAGCATGCATACGTGATACACACATGCAAATAGAGACAGAAAAGAGCAGAAGAAAAATAACGTGGAAAAGTTTGAGGCAATATCTGAAGAGTTTTTGTTACAGTTCTTCGAGCTCACTGCAGAGTCCTTGATTGTAGGTAGATCTTGCTGTTCATTGGGGCCCAGTATTCTTCCTAAACCTTGTTTTCTGTAGGAGACTTTTCTCTCTTGGGGTTTATGTGTCTACAGTGGATTCAGAGGCTTGTGAGAAAGAGATGGGAGCAGACAGGAGAGATCTTCACAGTCCAGGAGCGAACAGTCTTTCTGAGTTCAAACTGTCTGTGGGCAGTTCAAAAGAAAGTCCTGGAACAGCCAGTTAGTCATGTGACCAGCTGGTCTGACCAATCCTAGCCCCTGTGGATTGCATCACCCCAGCAGGCCCTGCAATGCGCTTCCCCAGCCCCTCACTGTCGATTGATCAACATCCATTGTGGGTTGAATGTGTCAGGGAATGGTCCTTTGTCCTTCCAATCACTGTCTGTTAGTATGCAAAAGTCTTTTCCAGCTATGGCTGATCTGTTTAACAAGTCATTTTCTCGCTCCAGCAACAGTTTAAAATCAATATTCATGACAAAATTAATATGCCTCATTCTTGGCAGTTGGGGGCCTAGCATGACAATACAGATTCAATAGTAACCTGCAAAAGGGAATTGGATAAATACTTGGAGGAGATAAAGTTTCAGGGATATGGGGAAAGAGCAGAGAAGTGGAACTAGCTGGAGCGATCTTTGAAAGAGCTGGCACAGGCATGATTGGCTGAATGGCCTCCTGTGTTGTAAAATTCTGTGATTAGTTCTTTAATCTGATGAAAGGGTTTGATGGGGTAGACGTAGAGAAGAGGTTTCCACTCATGGGGAGCCCAAAACTAGGGACCATAAATATAAGACAGTCAATAATAAATCCAATAGGGAATTCAGAAAAAACTTCTTTACCCAGAGAGTGGTGAGAATGTGGAACACGCTACCACAGGGAGTGGTTGAGGTGAATCGTATAAATACACTTAAGGGGAAGCTGGATAAACAGATGAGGGGGAAAGAGATAGAAGGGTATGCTGATAGGGTGAGTAGAAGTGGGAGGAGGCTCAAGTGAAGCAGAAACACCAGCATAGACCAGTTGGGCCGAATGGCCTGTTCCTGTGCAATAGATTTTATGTAATTCTCTGAAGCAAATTTACATAACTGTCAGAAGTTGTATATGACTATAGGTATTATTATAACACTTCACACAGGATGATTGTGGACAGATGTTAAAGTTAGTCATGGTTCTTTGATTTTCCGAAGCATTATGGTTCCTCTTTTCAGATGGTATTTCTTCCATTTTGGTAATAGTTTGATACAATTTACATATTGTGAATGTGCTAAAAGTGTTTGAAAATCTGCAGCTGTATAATATTGTGGGTTGCACTGAATTCTGCACATGCTGCAGGATTAATTCAGATCTAACCCTTAACCGTGTCCAATGAGACAGGCTTTCCTCTTTAAATGCAATGGTTCATTACATTTCTGTTGGTTTTCTCTCAATGCTACACTGGGGTCTCAGTCTAAATTCTGTGTGAGAATGTGGAACTCACTACCACAGGGTGCAGTTAAAGCGAGTAGTATAAATGCATTTAAGTGGAAGCTGCATAAGCACATGGGGAAGAAAGGAATACAGGTTATGTTGATAAGATTAAATGAGGAGAGATGGGAAGAGGCTTGTGTGGAACATAAATAAATAAATTCCTTATTTAAGGCAAGATGTAAATGCGTTGGAGGCAGTACAGAGAAGGTTTACTAGATTAATACCTGGAATGGGCGGGCTGTCTTACGAGGAAAGATTGAACAGGCTAGGCTTGTATCTGCTGAAATTTAGAAGAGAAAGAGGCAACTTGATTGAAACATATAAGATCCTGAGGAGTCTTGACAGAGTGGATGTGGAAAGGATGCTTTCCCCTTGCAGGAGAATCTAGAACTAGGGGTCACTGTTTAAAAATAAGGGGTTGCCAATTTCAAACAGAGATGAGGAGAAATGTTTTCGTGAGGGTCGTGAGTCTTTGGAATTCTCTTCCTCAAAAGGCAGTGGAAGCAGAGTCTTTGAATATTTTTAAGGCAGAGGGAGATAGATTCTTAATAAGCAAGGGGGTGAAAGGTTATCGGGGGTAGGTGGAAATGTGGAGTAATCAGTTCAGCCATGAACTTATTGAATGGTGGAGCAGGCTCGAGGGGCCGAGTTGCCTACTCCAGCTCCTAATTCGTATGTTCGTATGTAGATATAAATGCTGACATGGATTGGACGGGCCGAATGGCCTGTTCATGTGCTGTAATTTTAAGAGTGGGGCTCAATCCCACAAACCTTTCTGATCCAAAAGTTCTGCTAACTAAGGCAAGTGAAGTATACAGTGTTACCGTGGTGAAACTAGCCACTGGCAGCTAACGTGATCAACCTGTGACATCGATGTTCTCATGATTTACACAATGTTCACTACTATTCCCAAACTAGAAAGAAAGACTTTCATTTGTATAGCACCTTTCATGGTCTCCAAATATCCCAAAGTGCTTTACAGCCAATTAAATTATTTTTGAAGTGTCGTCACTGTTGGAGTACACGAAACATGACACCATATTGTGCACAGCAAGATCCCACAAACAACAATGTGATAATGACCAGAATATTTGTTTTTATTTGGGTATTTTCAAAATGGCTATTTTACTTTGGCATTGGTGAATGATGAGCTTGGCTTAGTCAGCAGCACTTTTGGGTTCAAAAGTTACGTGGGCTCAAGGCCCATTCATCGAATTAAACACAATATACAATTACAGAAACAGGCCATTGGGACCAACCAGTCCAGCCTTCTGATTCAGTGATGTTGGTGAGGGATTAATATTGGCCCCAGCACACTTGGAGAACTCCCCCGTTCACCTTTGAATAGTGGATTGTGATCATTTACATGCACCTGAGAGTGCAGACGAGTCCTCACTTTAATGTCACATCTGGAAGACAGTGCAGCACTCCCTCAGTACTGCCCCTCTGACAGTGCAGCACTCCCTCAGTACTGACCCTCTGACAGTGCAGCACTCCCTCAGTACTGCCCCTCCGACAGTGCAGCACTCCCTCAGTACTGCCCTTCTGACAGTGCAGCACTCCCTCAGTACTGACCCTCTGACAGTGCAGCACTGCCTCAGTACTGCCCCTCCGACAGTGCAGCACTCCCTCAGTACTGCCCCTCCGACAGTGCAGCACTCCCTCAGTACTGACCCTCTGACAGTGCAGCACTCCCTCAGTACTGACCCTCTGACAGTGCAGCACTCCCTCAGTACTGCCCCTCTGACAGTGCAGCGGTCCCTCAGTACAGACGCTCCAACAGTGCAGCATTCCCTCAGTACTGACCCTCTGACAGTGCAGCACTCCCTCAGCACTGACCCTCTGACAGTGCAGCACTCCCTCAGCACTGACCCTCTGACAGTGCAGCACTCCCTCAGTACTGCCCCTCCGACAGTGCAGCACCCCCTCAGTACTGCCCCTCCAGCAGTGCAGCACCCCCTCAGTACTGCCCCTCCGACAGTGCAACACTCCATCAGTACTGACCCTCCGACAGTGCAGCACTCCCTCAGTACTGACCCTCCGACAGTGCAGCACTCCCTCAGTACTGACCCTCCGACAGTGCAGCACTCCCTCAGTACTTTAGTTAATAATCTAACCAGACATTTTTTTCAAACTCTGACACATGATTTCTGTTGCAACAATTGTCTAAAAATTTCCCACTAGCTCGATCTTTAGGGCCTTTATGTCACACAATGTTTGGTCTGTAGACGGAACTCAAGCCCAGAATTAAATCGGCTAATTTACTTTGAGTGTTAACAGTGAGCTGTTTGTGGACGGGGAGTCCTTAAAGGAACCGAGACTTTCAACGTGTTTCTTGTTGATTGTAGAAAAGACTTACGTTAATAAAAGAGCAGCCAATTCATTCGGCCTGATTTTAACCAGGACTGAGAATCGGGGGCCGCTGTGGATAAGGGGTGTGAGGTGAGCGAAGGAGTGTTTTGTGGGAAGTATGGCGGAGGAGGGGAGGCTGGGAATGCCAGGGGGAAGGGGCGATGCATTTCCTGGTTATGTTGCGAGGAACAACGAGGGAGGTGATTACCCTTTGGGCCTTGTCTAGTGCTAATCCTCTACGCTGTTGAGTTGACCTGACAGGAATCTCCCAGGTTCTTTCCTCTCTGCTATCAACCAATTCCTTAAACCTTTCTCTCTTTCCCCCAATACGACCAAGGGTGATGTGCACCTGGATAAAGTCCACATGTTCTGTTGCCTCTGCTGTTTCCCCCTGGTCCAGCAAAGCAAACCTCCCTTCAGCCCCATCCCCACCCACCCATGCTCTAAATCCACACCCAGTCTAGTTTCCCCACAAGGCATTCTCCCTCCCCCATCCTCTTTGCTTCAACTCATCTATAAACTATTTCCTGCTTCCACCTCATTCTCATTGCACCTGACACCATGCTCCCTGACTCCGGGTAGTTACGCTGGATTTTGTGGCCACTTGCATAGAATTACAGAATCATGCAGCACTGAATGAGGCTATTCAGCCCATCATATCTGTGCCAGCTCTTTGAAAGAGCTATCCAATTAGTCCCACTCCCCCTGCTCTCTCCCCTTACTCCTGCAATTTTTTTCCTTTTCAAGTATTCTGCAATTCCCTTTTGAAAGTTACTATTGAATCTGCTTCCACCGCCCTTTCAGGCAGCGCGTTCCAGATCACAACAACTCACTGTGTAGAAAAAAAAATTCTCATCTCCCCCTCTGGCTCTTTTGCCAATTACCTTAAATCTTTGTCTGGTTACCGACCACTTGGACCAATGCTTCCCCAGATACTCCCCGAGCCCACAGGGCAGCATTACAGAGAAGGAACGATGGGTTAGAAATGGAGAAGTCAGCCAGTGCAATAGATGCTGCCCAATTTCCCAATACTTGCAGATCAGCAGGACTGGTTTGACAATTTAATCTTCCTTTTCAAGCTCCAACCCTCTTTATTCATGGAATATTAAAACAGTTTCTTTCTTCAACTATATGACCGGTTTCTATTCTCCAGTACTAACAGCAGTCCATTTAAACAATGTGATGGGAGTTCCATTCTTCTTCTCATTCCCATATAAAATCTTTCTTCCCCATTAAAACACAGATTTCCTTTCTAGTTCTTCTTTCAAATTGGAGTTCCAATTTCAGCTTTCCGGTATTATTATTGTGCTTGGCGGTGGCTCCGTTGGCAGCATTCGGCCCCCTGAGCCCGAAGGCTGTGGGTTCAGGTTCCAGAGGCTTGAACACTTGTTCTAGGCTGACACTCCACTGCAGTACTGAGGGAGTGCTACACTATCAGAGGGTCAATACTGAGAGAGCGCAGCACTGTCAGAGGGTCAGTACTGAGGGAGTGCTACACTATCAGAGGGTCAATACTGAGAGAGCGCAGCACTGTCAGAGGGTCAGTACTGAGGGAGTGCGACACTATCAGAGGGTCAGTACTGAGGGAGTGCGACACTATCAGAGGGTCAATACTGAGATAGCGCAGCACTGTCACAGGGTCAGTACTGTGGGAGTGCTGCACTGTCAGAGGGTCAGTACTGAGGGAGTGCGACACTATCAGAGGGTCAATACTGAGAGAGCACAGCACTGTCAGAGGGTCAGTACTGAGGGAGTGCGACACTATCAGAGGGTCAATACTGAGATAGCGCAGCACTGTCACAGGGTCAGTACTGTGGGAGTGCTGCACTGTCGGAGGGTCAATACTGAGGGAGTGCTGCACTGTCGGAGGGTCAGTACTGAGGGAGTGCGACACTATCAGAGGGTCAATACTGAGATAGCGCAGCACTGTCACAGGGTCAGTACTGTGGGAGTGCTGCACTGTCGGAGGGTCAGTACTGAGGGAGTGCTGCACTGTCGGAGGGTCAGTACTGAGGGAGTGCTGCACTGTCACAGGGTCAGTACTGTGGGAGTGCTGCACTGTCGGAGGGTCAGTACTGCGGGAGTGCTGCACTGTCGGAGGGTCAGTACTGTGGGAGTGCTGCACTGTCGGAGGGTCAGTACTGTGGGAGTGCTGCACTGTCAGAGGGTCAGTACTGAGGGAGTGCTGCACTGTCGGAGGGTCAGTACTGTGGGAGTGCTGCACTGTCAGAGGGTCAGTACTGAGGGAGTGCGACACTATCAGAGGGTCAATACTGAGATAGCGCAGCACTGTCACAGGGTCAGTACTGTGGGAGTGCTGCACTGTCGGAGGGTCAATACTGAGGGAGCGCTGCACTGTCAGAGGGTCAGTACTGAGGGAGCGCTGCACTGTCAGAGGGTCAGTACTGCGGGAGTGCTGCACTGTCGGAGGGTCAATACTGAGAGAGCGCAGCACTGTCAGAGGGTCAGTACTGAGGGAGTGCTGCACTGTCGTAGGGTCAGTACTGAGGGAGTGCTACACTGTCAGAGGGTCAGTACTGAGAGAGCGCAGCACTGTCAGAGGGTCAGTACTGAGGGAGCGCTGCACTGTCGTAGGGTCAGTACTGAGGGAGTGCTACACAGTCAGAGGGTCAATACTGAGAGAGCGCAGCACTGTCAGAGGGTCAGTACTGCTGGAGTGCTGCACTGTCGGAGGGTCAATACTGAGAGAGCGCAGCACTGTCAGAGGGTCAGGACTGCTGGAGTGCTGCACTGTCGGAGGGTCAATACTGAGAGAGCACAGCACTGTCGGAGGGTCAGTACTGAGGGAGTGCGACACTGTCGGAGGGTCAATACTGAGAGAGCGCAGCACTGTCAGAGGGTCAGTACTGAGGGAGTGCTGCACTGTCAGAGGGTCAGTACTGAGGGCGTGCTGCACTGTCAGAGGGTCAGTACTGAGGGAGTGCTGCACTGTCGGAGGGTCAGTACTGAGGGCGTGCTGCACTGTCAGAGGGTCAGTACTGAGGGAGTGCTACACTGTCGGAGGGTCAGTACTGAGGGCGCGCTGCACTGTCGGAGGTCAGTACTGAGGGAGCACTGCACTGTTGGACGGTCAGTACTGAGGGAGTGCTGCACTGTCGGAGTATCAGTACTGAGAGAGTGCTGCACTGTTGGAGGGTCAGAACTGAAGGAGCGCTGCGCTGCTTGAGGTCCCCTCTTTTGGATGTTGGTTGAAGGTATACACTTGTTTTTCTTCCAATAATTTCTTTGGATCTTTTAAAGGCACAATTTGCATTTATATAGCACCTTTAACAGATTAAAATGTCCCAAGGTATTTCACAAGGGCGGCACAGTGGCGCAGTGGTTAGCACCGCAGCCTCACAGCTCCAGTGACCCGGGTTCAATTCTGGGTACTGCCTGTGTGGAGTTTGCAAGTTCTCCCTGTGTCTGCGTGGGTTTCCTCCGGGTGCTCCGGTTTCCTCCCACATGCCAAAGACTTGCAGCTGATAGGTAAATTGGCCATTATAAATTGCCTCTAGTATAGGTAGGTGGTAGGGAAATATAGGGACAGGTGGGGATGTGGTAGGGATATAGGATTAGTATAAATGGGTGGTTGATGGTCGGCACAGACTCGGTGGGCCGAAGGGCCTGTTTCAGTGCTGTATCTCTAAATAAAACAAAATATATAAATAAAGTGAGTTAGCAGAGAAAATTTGACAAATACAATTATTTGGGCAGGTTTATTAGCCGAGCACTCCATGGGAATAAATAGCACAAAGTTGACTTTCTAAATAACATTACTGAGAGCTCATTTTAATAAACTACAAAATGGAACTTCTGGCAAAGTACAAAATCCAATTGGGAAAATGGGTGAGCAACTAAACAACTGATCTCCACCATTTTTCCAATGAGTTCAAACCACGTTATGCTTTTTGGACCAGGTGTAATCAATCAAAAAATCTACCCTATTAATTTACGAACAATTGTCTGTGATATTGCCCTGTGATATAAATGGACACCTTAGGATAAATTCTCATCTTGGCCCAATTGTGCTGAAGCAGCCGATACATCCAGGAGCCCTGGCACCACTCATGAATAACTTCTCCAATACGATTGCCGACTCTCGGTCTGCAAAATGTGACAACCAACATAACTTTCGTAACAGAAAGCTAAAATCAGACTAGAAATGGCTGAGCAGATTTCTAAATTCTGCACATTTGAACTTCTTGAGCTGTATCTCGTTATTTTTCTTTTCTCTAATGCAATGCTTCTTACTGTTCTTTGTACATATTTTTCCCTCAGGCATGTATAATACGCTGGTTATTGTTCTGAACAGGACCTTAAGATTAGCTGAACACCAGTACATTTTGTTTCTTATTTAGCACTGGGTATGATTGATGGAACTTGGATCATCAGCATTTCATCTTTCATTGTGACAGCTAAGGTACTGAAAGCAATGTCTGGATTTGGATGTTAAACATTGACACAGATTGGGGCTGAATGTTTGGGCCCCAAAAATTATGAGGCTGGCCTGCATGCAGGATTCCTGACCCATTCCCGGCATTGGCCATTTTGGGGATTTGGAAATTTTCCAGTTGCCCTCCAGTTTTCCAAAGCGACAGGGTGTGGGAGAGCAGATCAACTGCCTAAAGATGGGCACTCAGCAGCAGGCTAGGGAGCCAGTGCTTCAGGCTGCCCTGTAGAGGGGCTCCATCCCCCCCCCCCCCACCCCCCAGTGGTGGCCTAACAGCTTTTTGGGTCTTGTTAATTAAAGTTTTTAAAAAGTGGCTGAGAGGGTACCTTCTTGTTGAAGCACCCTCTTAGTTACTTACCTTGTACTGCAGCAAGTGCTTCTCTGAAGTTAGAAGGCCTCTGATTGGCCCTCCAGCTTTGAGAGGCCATCCGCCACCCTTAATGAGACAGGGAACCTGACTCCATGACAATAAAGACCTCACCCACATGAAAATTTTGACTTTAATCAGTTTCCCACCGGAGGTGGGTTTGGAACCTGAAAACAGTCCCGACCCGTTTTCTGCCTCTGTGAGGAAAATATTCAGCTCTGGGAGTTTACTTAGCACACAACTCACGGCATCCTATTTAAGGCAATTGATCTGAAATGCGCTGCCTGAAAGGGCGGTGGAAGCAGATTCATTAGTAACTTTCAAAAGGGAATTGGATAAATACTTGAAAAGGAAACATCTGCAGGACTCTGGGGAAAATGCAGGGGGAGTGGGACTAATTGGATAACTCTTTCAAAGAGCTTCTGAGCAGACATATCACTGATGTGCATTCAATTCTGTTGCTCAATGCTGGAGTGGAAAAGAATCTGTTCCTGAGCATCAATTCAAATAGTTATGTTGTGCATGTGCTGGGAATGGGACCAATGCTACAATATGTTTAGAAGTAATTTGATAATCTTTTAAGACATATCATCAAGTAATACTTTCTGCCCATATTGGAAATGTGTTTTGTTGTTCTTTTCGATAATCATGGAATCATAGAATGACATAGTACAGAAGGAGACCATTCATTCCATCGAGCTTATGCTGGCTCTTTGAAAGAGCTATCCAATTAGTCCCACTCCCCCTGCATTTTCCCCAGAGTCCTGCAGATGTTTCCTTTTCAAGTATTTATCCAATTCTCTTTTGAAAGTTACTATTGAATTTGCTTCCACCGCCCTTTCAGGCAGCGCGTTCCAGATCACAACAACTCACTGTGTAAAAAAACAGGAACACACTGTGTAAAAAACAGGTACACACTGCTGCCATTGTGCGTCGGTGGTGGAGGGAGTGAATGTTTGTAGATGGGGTGCCAATCAAGCGGCTGTTTTGTCCTGGATGGTGTCGAGCTTCTTGAGTGTTGTTGGAGCTGCACCCATCCAGGCAAGTGGAGAGTATTCCATCACACTCCTGACTTGTGCCTTGTAGATGGTGGACAGGCTTTGGGGAGTCAGGAGGTGAGTTACTCGCCACAGGATTCCGAGGCTCTGACCTGCTCTTGTAGCCATGGTATTTATATGGCTACTCCGTCAATGGTAACCCCAAGAATGTTGATAGTGGGAGATTCAGCGATGGTAATGCTGTTGAATGTCAAGGGGAGATGGTTAGATTCTCTCTTGTTGGAAATGGTCATTGCCTGGCACTTGTGTGACACGAATGATACTTGCCGCTTATCAGCCCAAGCCTGGATATTGTCCAGGTCTTGCTGCATTTTTACACGGACTGCTTCAGTATCTGAGGGGTAAGAAATAGGAGCAGGAGTAGGCCATACAGTCCCTCAAACTTACTCCAACTTTCAACGACATCATGGCGGATCTTTGACCTCATCTGCACTTTCCCACTTGATCCCCATATGTCTTGCTTTCCCTAGAGTTTCTCTCTACTCTATCAAAATATTTTGTTTCTTCATAAAAGGAACTGGCTACTTTGTAAATAGATAAATATGAGATGTGATAAAAACTAGGCAGTATAACATAGTATTTGCAGCACAGGAACAGAACATTTGAGGCAACTGGTCTATCCTGGTGTTTATGCTCCACACGAGCCTTCTCCCTCCCCTCTTCATCTCATCCTATCAGCACATCCTTCCCTCGCAACAAGTGCTTGGGTGAAGTCAGAATTTCCTTTAGGGGGCAGTGGGGGAGGGAGCTATAGCACCCTCTCAGACATTGGGGGGCAGTGGGGGAGGGAGCTATAGCACACTCTCAGACATTGGGGGGCAGTGGGGGAGGGAGCTATAACACACTCTCAGACATTGGGGGGCAGTGGGGGAGGGAGCTATAGCACACTCTCAGACATTGGGGGGCAGTGGGGGAGGGAGCTATAGCACACTCAGACATTGGGGGGCAGTGGGGAAGGGAGCTATAGCAAACTCTCAGACATTGGGGGGCAGTGGGGGAGGGAGCTATAGCACACTCTCAGACATTGGGGAGCAGTGGGGGAGGGAGCTATAGCAAACTCTCAGACATTGGGGGGCAGTGGGGGAGGGAGCTATAACACACTCTCAGACATTGGGGGGCTGTGGGGGAGGGAGCTATAGCACACTCTCAGACATTGGGGGGCAGTGGGGGAGGGAGCTATAGCACCCTCTCAGACATTGGGGGGCAGTGGGGGAGGGAGCTATAGCACACTCTCAGACATTGGGGGGCAGTGGGGGAGGGAGCTATAGCACACTCTCAGACATTGGGGGGCAGTGGGGGAGGGAGCTATAGCACACTCTCAGACATTGGAGGAAGAAGAGGAGATGATGAGAAGACAGGATGTAATGTAGCCTCAGCATTATGTATATAACAACAACAACGTATATTTATTTAGCACCTTTAATGCAATAAAATGTCCCAAGGTGCTTCACAGGAGTGTTATAAAACAAAGTATGACACCAAGCCACATAAAGAGATAATAGGTCAAATGATCAAAAGCTTGGTCAAAGAGATAGGTTTTAGGGAGTGTCATAAAGGAGGAAAGCGAGGGGGAGCGGTGTAGGGAGGGGATTCCAGAGTTTAGAGCCCAGGCAACTGAAGGCACAGCCACCAATCGTGGAACAATTAAAATCAGGGATGCAGGAGAGGCCAAAATTAGAGGAGCACAGATATTTCAGGGTTGTGAGGCTGGAGGAGATTACAGAGAAGTGGAGGGGCAAGACCGTGGAGGGATTTGTGAACAAGGATAAGAATTTAAAAATCACGACATTGCTTGTCCGGGAGCCAATGTAGATCAGTGAGGACAGGGGTGATTGGGGAATGGGACTTGGTGTGAGTTAAGACACAGGTAGCAGAGTTTTGGATGAGCTCATGTTTACAGACAGTAGGATGTTGGAGACCAGTCAGGAGGAGTGTGTTGGAATAGTCAAGTCTCGAGGTAACAAAGGCATGAATGAGGGTTTCAGCAGCAGAGGAGCTGAGACAGGGGAGAAGTCGGGTAATGTTACAGAAGTGGTCTTAGTGATCGCACAAATATAAGGTCTGACTCTCACCTCTGGGTCAAATGTGAGACCAAGGTTGCGAACAGACAGGCTTAATCTCAGACTGTTTCCTTGGAGACAGATGGAGTCAGTAGCTAAGGAACGGAGTTTGGAGTGAGAACAGAAAACAATGGCTTCAGTCTTCCCAATATTTAATTGGAGGAAATTTCTGCACATCCAGTACTTGCTTATATATACTTATTTATAAATATATTTGTTCTTTCTCTAGGATCCACATTTGAAGGACAAGGTGGGCGGGATTTTCCCAAGCCCACACTGCGGGCTCTGTGACGGAGTGGGGGAAGGGTGGGGGGTTGGGGGCCAGAAGGTGATTGCAGCAGAGGCCTGCCATAGGGCTCGACCCCAGGAAGGCCCAGCCTGATCCGTGACAGGACCTCAATTTCAATATTTAAATTAATGAGATGAATAAAATTTAAATGAACTTACCTCCAATCTTCTGGGCGCGTCGAGATCCTCAGTACGATGGCTGGAATTTCTATGCCTTCAATTCCTTGTCTGGGGAAAACTGGCATGACACTGGTGGGGAGGGGGGAGGAGTTAAGATTCCCAGTGCAGGGGGCAGGGGGTCAAATAAACGTAATGGTTGGCAGGATGGTGGGAAGGGGAGAAGTTTAAACTTTGTGCGGTCTGTGGGGGGTGGGGGGGGGAAGGTCAGATTTAAAAGGTCAGTGCTTTGTGGGGGAAGGGCAAATACTTGATGTAGTTGTTATTGGGGGGTGGAAAAGGGACGTTAGAAATTTATTTGATAAATTTTGGGGGGTTGTATCATTAAAAATTTAAATATGCCAGCAGAGCTGTCTGTCCTTTAAAAATGGCACCAGCACTTGCTCACAGGCAGCTGACACCATTGCTGGTGACGGACAGCCCACCCCCCTCCACATGATTGGGGGAGGGGTGGCAGGAGCAGCGGCTCTAAGGTGGGCCATTTTCTAAGGTCGCCACCAAGAGCAACGGTGGGCTCTTAAAATGCAGCCCGCTGTGTAATTTCCATAAAACCAACCTGCAATTACCCCTGGTAGGGTTTACAACCATTACCAGGTTTGGGTTCCTGAAAGTTTATGAGGAGAACATTTTTTACACAGTGAGTTGTTGTGATCTGGAACGCGTTGCCTGAAAGGGCGGTGGAAGCAAATTCAATAGTAACTTTCAAAAGGGGAATTGGATAAATACTTGAAATGGAAATATTTGAATGCCAAGAAGAAATAGAGAGGGGAATGGGACCACTGGATAACTTTTTCAAAGAGTGATGCATCAAAAAGCTTCTTGCTGTGCTGTATTGAGACTAACCGCCACAACACTCTGGGAAGCTTACAGTGCCTTAACATTTGTCCTCGCTGGCTAAGTATTTCTCCTTTCAGGACTGACCATTCACAGAGCACACCAGGACTTACTGTTGATAAACCTTGTTCTTCCCTCAGCTCCTTTGCATTGATGAAATATCACTGAGGACAGAAGTCAAAGGTCACCAGGAAAATAACGCTTTCGGAGCTGAGAAGGTAACCAGATATTTTCATATGTACAGCTGAACAACAACAACTGACATTTATATAGCTCCTTTAGCATAGTAAAAAAATCCCAAGGTGCTTCACAGGAGTGTTATCAAACAAACATTGACACCAAGCCACATAAGGAGATATTGGGACGGTTGGCCAAAGAGGAAGGTTTTAAGGAGCCTCCTGAGGGAGGACAGAGAGAGACAGATAGGGAGGAGGAGAGGTTTAAGGAGGGAAGTCCAGAGCTTAGGGCCTGGGTAGCTGAAGGTATGGCTGCCAGTGGTGGAGATTAGAATTGGGAGTCCACAAGAGGGCAGAATTGGAGGAGTGCAGAGATCTCAGAGGGTTGTATGGCTGGAGGAAATTACAAAGACGGGGAGGGATGAGGGATCCGGGCTTTCAGGTATCTGGGCCCTAAGTTCTGAAATTCCATCCTTAAACCTCTCGACCTCTCCTCCTTTAAGATACTCCTTAAATCATATCTCTTTGACTAAGTTTTTGGTTACCTGACCTAATATCTCCTTATGTGGCTCCGTGCCACATATTTTGTTTGATAATCTCTCCTGTGAAACGCTTCAGGATGTTTTACTATGTTAGAAGCGCTATATAAAAGGAAGTTGTTGTTGAGTTGCTACAGTCAATGGATCTAGAATATATAGAGCAAGTTACACAGGTGAGAAATGAAACGTTGTATTTGGCAATGCTATCATTGTTTAATTTTAATTTATATTTTGTAATCTATTCTAATGATTTTGAACAGCATTTCAACTGTTGATGTGCATAAGAGACCTCAAAGCAATCAAAAAAAACCAATAACATCATTGAAGTTTACAGCACAGGATGAGGTTCATCAGAACATCATATCTGTGCCAGCTCTTTGTTACAATAATCCAAAACGATTCCTGCTTTAACATCATAGCCCTTGAAATTTCCTCTGCGTCAGATATTTATCCAGCGCTAGAAAAGAAAAGGCTGTGGGGTGGACTGATAGAGGTCTTTAAAATGATGAAGGGGTTTGCTAGGGTCGACATAGAGAAGATGTTTCCACTTGTGGGAGACCAGGACAAGGGGTCATAGAGAGATACAGCACTGAAACAGACCCTTTGGCCCACCGAGTCTATGCTGACCATCAACCACCCATACTAATCCCATATTCCCTACCTTCCCTCAATTCTCCTCCCACCTACCTACACTAGGGGCAATTTGCAATGGCCAATTTACCTATCAATCTGCAAGTCTTTGGCTGTGGGAGGAAACCGGAGCACCCGGCGAAAACCCACGTGATCACAGGAAGAACTTGCAAACTCCACACAGGCAGTACCTAGAACCGAACCCGGGTCGCTGGAGCTGTGAGGCTACAGTGCTAACCACTGCACCGTCATCAATCTAAGATAGTCACTAATAAACCCAATAAGGAATTCAGGAGAAATTTCTTTACCCAGAGAGTGGTGAGAATGTGAAACTCATTTCCACAGGGAGTGAATAGTATAGAGGTATTTAAGGGGAAGTTTGATAAACGCATGAGGGAGAAGTTTTTAGTTTTAGAGATACAGCACTGAAACAGGCCCTTCGGCCCACCGAGTCTGTGCCAACCATGAACCACCCATTTATACTAATCCTACACTAATCCCATATTCCTACCACATCCCCACCTGTCCCTATGTATTTCGCTACCACCTACCTATACTAGGGGCAATTTATAATGGCCAATTAACCTATCAACCTGCAAGTCTTTGGCATGTGGGAGGAAACCGGAGCACCCGGAGAAAACCCACGCAGACACAGGGAGAATTTGCAAACTCCACACAGGCAGTACCCAGAATTGAACCCGGGTCACTGGAGCTGTGAGGTTGCGGTGCTAACCACTGCGCCGCCCAAAAGAAATAGAAGGAATAGAATTCTGATGATGGGACACTGACCAGAAACGTTAACTCTGCTTCACTCTCCACAGATGCTGCCAGACCTGCTGAGTATTTCCAGCACTTTGTGTTTTTATTTCAGATTTCCAGTTCTGCAGTATTTTGCTTTTATGATATATAGGAATAGAAGGATGTCTTGATAGGGGGAGATGAATCAGGTTGCGAGGTGGCTCGTGTGGAGCATTAACACTGGCATGGACCAGTTGGGCCGAATGTCCTGTTTCTGTGCTGTAGACTCATGTAATTCAACAACACTAATATTTATATATACTGTAATGAAATGTCCCAATGTACTTCGCAGGAGCATTACAAAACAAAGTAAGACACTCAACCATATAAGGAGATATTAGGTCAGATGACCAAAAGCTTGGTCAAAGAGGTAGGTTTTAAGAAGCATCTTAAAGGAGGAAAGCGAGGTGGAGAGACCTGAGGACAGAATTCCAGAGCTGAAGGCCTAGGCAACTGAAGGTGCAACCACCAATGATGGAACGATTAAAATTGGGGATGCTCACGAGGCCGGAATCAACACAGATATTTCAGAGAGTTGTGGGGTTGGAGGAAATTACAGAGATAGGGAGGGGCGAGGCCATGGAGGGATTTGAAAACAAGGATAAGAATTTTAAAATCAAGACATTGCTTGACCGGGAGCCAATGTAGGTCAGCAAGCAAAGGGATAATGGATGAACAGGACTTGGTGTGAATTAACATGCAGCAGCAGAGTTTTGGATGACCTCAAGTTTACAGAAGGTTGGAATAGTCAAGTCTAGAGGTAACGAAGGCAAGAATGAGGGTTTCAGCAGCTGATGAGTTGAGACAGGGGTGAAGTCAAGTGATGTTATGGAAGTGGAAATAGGCAATCTTAGTGATGGCACAAATATGAGGTTGGAATCTCAACTTGGGGCCAAATGTGGCACCAAGGTTGCGAGCAGACTGGTTTAATCTCAGACTGTTGCTAGGGAGAGGATGGAGTTGAGGCACTCGGGTTAAAATCTCCCTGTGCATGGATGACGTCGCTGTCTTCTGCTCGGATCCACTGTCCGTTCGCAGACTGATGAGCATCTGCGACCAGTTCGAACTGACCTCGGGTGCCAAAGTTAACCACGGCAAGAGCGAGGCCATGTTCTTTGAGAACTGGGCTGACCAATCCATTGTCCCCTTCACCATCAGGTCAGACTACCTGAAGGTGTTGAGGATATGGTTCGGAAGGGCTGGGGCGTGCACCAAAACCTGGAAGGAGCGAGTAGCCAAGGTACAACACATGTTGAGCATGTGGGAGCAGCGATCTCTCTCCATTGTGGGTAAGAACCTGGTCATCAGGTGCGAGGCGCTCACGTTGTTGCTGTACGTGGCGCAGGTCTGGCACATACCCCACTCCTGCACTGTGGCGGTCACCCGAGCCATTTTCCGCTTCATCTGGGGATCTAAAATGGACCGGGTCTGGAGGGACACAATGTTCAAACCTCTGGATAAGGGCGGGAAAAATGTACCCAACATCGCCCTCATCCTGAAGACTACCTTCGTGTGCGGCTGCATCAAGCTGTGTGTAGACCTCCAGTACGCAAACTCCAAGTGTCACTACGTGCTGAAGTTCTATCTGTCCCCGGTGTTGCAAAGGATGGGCCTGGTCACATTGCCACAGAACGCTCCATCCAGTTGGACTGTGCCGTACCACCTATCCGTCGTGGAGCAGTTTCTGCGGAAAAACACCTTTGACTGCCAATCCATCAGGCAGTGGTCTGCACGGAATGTCCTCAAGGCCCTACGGGGAAAAGAGATGGTGGATCCTGTCGGATGGTTCCCCGAGCAGACCGCCAAAGCCATTTGGCAGAATGCCTCATCACCAGAACTTTCAAACAAGCACCAAGATGTAGCTTGGCTGGTGGTGAGAAGAGCCCTCCCTGTCAGATCCTTCCTGCACGCCCGAAGTCTCACCCCCTCCACACAATGCCCTCACGGTGGCTGTGGTGGGGAAGAGACGGTTGCCCATCTCCTCCTGGAATGTGCCTTTGCAAAGCAGGTGTGGAAAGAGATGCAGTGGTTTTTGTCGAGGTTCATCCAAAGCAGCTCTGTAACACAGGAGTCTGTGCTCTACGGGCTGTTCCCAGGGACGCATACCGAGTCAAACATCAACTGCTGCTGGAGGACTATCAATTCGGTGAAAGACGCCCTTTGGTCTGCCCAAAACTTGCTGGTATTCCAGCGCAAAGAGTTGTCCACGACCGAATGTTGCAGACTGGCACATTCCAAGGTCCAGGACTATGTGCTGAGGGACGCACTAAAGCTTGGGGCAGCCACAGCAAAGGCTCAATGGGGAAAGACCACAGTGTAAGGTCCCCCCACCAAGCTGAACTGAGGGGCTGGATCCATGGGAAACCCCTCGAACATTTTCGTTTGCTGTAAAATGTATATGGCATGAAAAATGAAATGGAAGGGTTGTGAGGCAACTCACTCCTGTATTGATGGAAACTGACCTCCTTTGTACTGTTTGTATTTTTTGACTTGGTGCTGTTTGGAACTGTTTTGTAATGTACTTTTTTACAGATTTTTATGAATAAAGTATATTTTGGAAATTTAAAAAAAGATGGAGTCAGTAGCTAGGGAACGGAGTTTGGAGTGGGGACTGAAAATAATGGCTTCAGTCTTCCCAATATTTAATTGAAGGAAAGTTTTGCTTATCCAGTATTGGATGTCGGATAAGCAGTCTGATCATTTAGCAACACTGGAGGAGTGGGGAGAGATGGTGGTGAGGTAGAGCTGAGTGTCATCAGTGTATATGTGAAAACTAATGCTGTGCTTTTGGATGATGTCACATAGGGGCAGCACATAGATGAGAAATAGGAGGGAATGAAGGATAGATCCTGGGGGGACACCAGAGGTACCGGTGCGGGATCAGGAAGAGAAGCCATTGCTAGTGATTTTCTGGCTATGATTAGATAGATAAGAATGGAACCAGGTGAGAGCAGTCCCTCCCAGCTGGACGACAGTGGAGAGGCGTTGGAGGAGAATGGTGTGGTCAACCATGTCAAAAGCTGCAGACAGGTGGAGAAGGACAAAGAGCGATAGCCTACCTTTGTCACAGTCATGTAGGATGTGATTTGTGACTTTAAAAGAGCTGTTTCTGTCCTGTGGCAGGGGCAGAACCCTGATTGGAGGGATTCAAAGATGGAGTTCTGGGAAAGATGTGAATGGATTCAATTAAACCATTTGTTTTATTCTCAACAGAGGCTCTGGAATTTCTTATTTTACAACAGATTTCCATATTTTCTTTTATAGATGTCAAACTAATAGGCATATAATGATTAGAACCTTTTTAAAAATTAAAATAATGCTGTTTTCAAGTCTTCTGTCATCACACAATGTCCAGAGAACTTTGCAGAATTTCCACCAAATTTCCCCTCTACATTTATCACCTGCTGGTTTTAGTAATTCTGCATAGATTCCATCCAAGGTTGTGTTAATGAATCTTAGTCAGTACGTCATTATTAAAAGCTCATTTTATCATCTTCCTTAAAGTATTACTTTAAACTTGGCTACATTCCCTGTACTGCTCCCAAAATAAGCAGAATTATTCTCCTTAGAGCAGATAAGGTTAAGGGGAGATTTAATCGAGGTGTTCAAAATTATGAAAGATTTTAATAGAGTAAATTAGGAGAAAATATTTCCACTAGGTTCAGAGGACATAGGTTTAACATCATTGGCTAAAAACCCAGAGCTGAGATGAGAAAAATTATTGTCACACAGTGAGTTGTTGTGATCTGGAATGCGCTGCCTGAAAGGGCAGTGGAAGCAGATTTAATAGTAACTTTCAGAAGGGAATTGGATAAATAGTTGAAAAGAAAGAACCCGCAGGGCTGTGGGGAAAGAGCAGGGGGAGCAGGAAGAATTGGATAGCTCTACCAAACACAGTGGCGCAGTGGTTAGCACCGCAGCCTCACAGCTCCAGTGACCCGGGTTCAATTCTGGGTACTGCCTGTGTGGAGTTTGCAAGTTCTCCCTGTGTTTGCGTGGGTTTCCTCCGGGTGTTCCAGTTTCCTCCCACATGCCAAAGACTTGCAGGTTGGTAGGTAAATTGGCCATTAGCAATTGCCCCTAGTATAGGTAGGTGGTAGGGAAATATAGGGACAGGTGGGGATGTGGTAGGAATATGGGATTAGTGTAGGATTAGTATAAATGGGTGGTTGATGGTCGGCACAGACTCGGTGGGCCGAAGGGCCTGTTTCAGTGCTGTATCTCTAAAACTAAAAACTAAAACTAAAACAGCCAGCATAAGCATGATGGGCCGAATGGCCTCCTGCAGTGCTGTATGATTCTAGATTTGTTTCATACTCCATATTTTGTTAAAAGTATTTGCCTGGTGATAGCTGGAGGGGAGATACTGTGCCTAGAGGCATCCTAGCCAGAGTCAGAAGTGTCGGACATTGTTCATTTCTGAAGAGTGTTGTTCAGACAGCACAGCACAATCTAAGTCTCACACAATTCAATGCTCAGAACTTGGTGATTCAAAGTCTGTATAAACACAAAACATGAGACAGACGGTAATAGCAACAGCTCCCAGAGCTGAAGGACTGATTGCATTAATAGGGTGGATTATTAATAACATTTCCCTTTGTAGTCATTTTGACAATTTAGTAAAGACATTTAATGAGCAATTGACTACGCTGCTGAAAGTTGAGCAACGCAACCTTCGAACTCAAAGACAACTGCTCTTCCATCGCCTGAGGCAACCACGTGTCCAGACACCAGAAATAATGGGCCACTGCTTTGTAAGACCAAGTGCTTGCCGTATTCTTAAGAGCACAAGTCTTAAATGTGGCGATAACACAGTGGTGTGAATTCTGCAACCTACACTCTCTTTGAACACAGCTCCCTGCTGAGAACATGTGACCAGTGAATCCATCTCATGTTGGGGTCAATGTTGGGAGACCTCATGTGGCTGATGGAGCAAGCACATGTTAGATAATTGCAGTAATAAAAGCAAAATACTGCGGATGCTGGAAATCTGAAACAAAAACAAGAAATGCTAGAACCACTCAGCAGGTCCGGCAGCATCCGTGGAAAGAGGAGCAGAGTCAACGCTTCGGGTCAGTGACCCTTCATCGGAACTGACCATCGGTTCCGATGAAGGGTCACTGACCCGAAGCATTGACTCGGTTAGATAATTGCAGGCTCACTGTCTCCAATTTTACTATCATTGAAATCAGTGCCTGGAAAATCATAGACAGCGCGCCTGCGATTATCTGATAGATGTTAGACATGTGTAGGATGTAGGAACTCTTGTAAAGTCTATCTGATTGTCTTTTTGGGATAGAGAAGATGGAGTTGCCCTCGGTTTCTGGTTGGGTTGTACATGATGCAAGTGGAAAGAGAAATGGAGCAATTGTTTTACTGCTCAGCATGGACACCCCTCACATAGCAAGGAAAGTAACTCATGTCCTTTGCTGCAAAACTTGAGCAGCAAAATAAAGGCTTGTTGCTACTCTCCAAAACTCCATTAGAAAAACTTGCATTTCTATAGCACCTTTCACAACCTCAGGACGTCCTAAAGCAATTTACAGCCAATGAAGTACTTCTGAAGTGTAGTCACTGTTGTAATGTGGGAAATGAAGCAGTCAATTTGAACACAGCAAGATCCCACAAACAGCAATGTGATAATGACCAGATAATCTCTTTTTTTTGTGATGTTGATTGAGGGATAAATATTGGCCAGGACACTGGGGAGAACTCCCCTGCTCCTCTTCGAAATAGTACCTTGGGATTTTTAATGTCCATCTGAGAGGGCAGACGGGGCATTAGTTTAATGTCTCATCCAAAAGACAGCATCTCTGACAGTGCTGTGTTCCCTCAGTGCTGCACTACAGTGTCAGCTTGGATTTTGTTTTTTTGTTTTTTTTATTTCCAAAATATACTTTATTCATAAACATCCGTAAAAATTACATTGCCAAACAGTTCCCAAACAGCACCAAAAAATACAAACATTGCAAGGGAGATCAGTTTCCTTCAATACTGTCATGAGTTTCTTCCCAACCCTTCCGTTTCACAATTGTCATGTCAATTACAGTTTTACATTTACAGCAATTGAGAATATTAACGATACAGTTCGAGGGGTTTCCCATGGATCCAGCCCCTCAGTCCAGCTTGGTGGGGGAACCTTACACTGTGGTCTTTCCCCATTGAGCCTTTGCTGCGGCTGCCCCAAGCTTTAGTGCGTCCCTCAGCACGTAGTCCTGGACCTTGGAATGGGCCAGTCTGCAACATTCGGTGGTGGACAACTCTTTGCACTGGAAGACCAGCAAGTTTCGGGCAGACCAAAGGGCGTCTTTCACCGAATTGATAGTCCTCCAGCAGCAGTTGATGTTTGTCTCGGTGTGCGTCCCTGGGAACAGCCCGTAGAGCACAGACTCCTGTGTTACAGAGCTGCTTGGGATGAAACTCGACAAAAACCACTGCATCTCTTTCCACACCTGCTTTGCAAAGACACATTCCAGGAGGAGGTGGGCAACCGTCTCTTCCCCACCACAGCCACCGCGGGGGCACTGGGCGGAGGGGGCGAGACTTCGGGTGTGCATGAAGGATCTGACGGGGAGGGCCCTTCTCACCACCAGCCAAGCTACGTCTTGGTGCTTGTTTGAAAGTTCTGGTGATGAGACATTCCGCCAAATGACTTTGGCGGTCTGCTCGGGGAACCATCCGACAGGATCCACCGTTTCCTTTTCCCGTAGGGCCTTGAGGACATTCCGTGCAGACCACTGCCTGATGGACCGGTGGTCAAAGGTGTTTTCCCGCAGAAACTGCTCCACGAAGGATAGGTGGTACGGCACCGCCCAACTGCACGGAGCGTTCCGCGGCAATGTGACCAGGCCCATCCTTCGCAACACCGGGGACAGATAGAACCTCAGCACGTAGTGACACTTGGAGTTTGCGTACTGGGGATCTACACACAGCTTGATGCAGCCGCACACGAAGGTGGTCATCAGGATGAGGGCCGCGTTGGGGACATTTTTCCCGCCCTTGTCCAGAGATTTGAACATCGTGTTGTGTTCAAGTCTTTGGAGTAAGACTGGAACCCACAAGTTTCTGACACCAGGTGAGATTGCAGCCCACTAAGACACACCAAACACTTTATTATCACTGTTTGCATGAAACTGCATCAACAGGTATTGTTGTTGGGGACTAATACTCATTGTGGAGGAATCTAAAGAATATAGACCAATTAGATTTGTGTGGAGTTGGGGGGAGAAGCAGTAATTAAAGCAATACAGTCATTTAGGCCAAAGAATTATAATTCCAGCTTTTGAATTGTCATTATAAATCTAAGATAAGGTACAGCTCTGTTTGTGTACATCCACTAATACAATCTATCAAAGAGCTGCTATCAGTCATCATCACCACTGTTGCAAAATACAATACAATTGGATCAAACAAAGCAATGTTAATTCTACACAAGCATAGCAGGAAAATGCCAGGTGTTAGATTTAATTACATGCAGAATTGCAGCTGACAGAAGTGTTTTCTGATTTATTCAGTGTGGTGATGAATCAGAGTCCATGTTACTCCACAGTGTCTTGTGAGACAAAATTAATTGCAGTTTTTAATCTCTTAAACACAAGTTAGATAAATTTGTTGCCTCAGTGTTAGTGTGGTGCAATGAACTGGAACTTAGCTTACTGCTTATTTCATTGGAGTGCTGAATCGCTTAATGAATGTGTTTCGTGACAATGTTGTCAAGGATTTGTGGTTTTTGCTTGGACAGCCAGATGTCCGTTAGTAATCTTGGCACCCTGCTAATTGTCTCCAAGTCAAACTGTAGGGACATCCCTACCTCTTAGACTCGACTATTCCAATGTTCTCCTGGCTGGTCTCCCACATTCTACCCTCTGTAAACTTCAGCTCATCTAAAACTCAGCTGCCCATATCCGAACTCGCACCAAGTCCTGTTCACCTAGCAACCCTCTGCTTGGCGAATTACATCGGTTCCCAATCTGGCAATGCAGCAATTTTTAAATTCTCATCTTTGTTTTCGAATCCCTCAAGTGGGACCAGCAGGTCCTTCAGAAGACCGGCGGTGGAAACAGAGAGATAGAAAGAGAGAGAGTTAGCAACCAGCGAGCAATTTAAAAGAGCAGTGGCAGAGAGAGAGAAAGAGAGAGTGCGGGACCAGTGAGCAGTCTATCCTATCCTAGCCAAGCCTAGTCTAGCGCAACCCATCCCATCCTAGCCTAGCCAGTCCGGTTCTGCCCAGTCCAGACTCAACCACCAGAACTGATCAAAACAAAGTGTGACATCACAGAAAAACAGGTAGTTGATTGGTTGGTGAGTTTTTTTTATTATTTATCTCTCAATATCCGGGTAATGTTCATAGATTGGCTGTTGAATATTTCCTATTAATTAATTAAGTAAATAATTAATTTGTTATTTAAAATGCAATCAGGATAGCAGGGCAGGTGGTGTGTTGAGGCTGCAGCATGTGGGAGCTGGTGGACGCACAGTGTGATCCACGGCAAATAGGTCTGCAGCATGTACGGCTCGAGGAGCTTCAGCTCAGAGTTAGTGAGCTGGAGGCCGAGCTACAGACACTGCGATGCATCAGGGAGGGAAAGTTACCTGGACACTTTGTTCCAGGAGACGGTCACGCCCCTTAGGATAGGGTCTTCTGATTTGGTCAGTGTTCAGGGACAGGAGGGTGTGACTGCGAGTGAGGCAGGTAAGGAAATCGAGAAGGCAGCAGTGGAGGAGCCTCAGCCCTTGCAATTATCCAACAGGTTTGAGATTCTTGCAGCTTGTTTGGATGAGAGTGGGGGCTGCAGGGTGGATGAGCAAACTGACCATGGCACCATGGTACAGGAAACCATTCAAATGGTGGGAATAAATAGGAATGTAGTAACAGTAGGGGACAGTATAGTCAGGGGATAGACACCGTTCTCTGCAGCCAAGAGCGAGAGTCCAGAAAGCTGTGTTGCCTGCCCGGTGCCAGGGTTCGGAACATCTGTTTGGGTCTGGAGCGGAACTTGGAGTGGGGGGGGGGGGGGGGTGGGAGGATCCCGTTGTCGTGGTCCACGTGGGTACCAATGACATAGACAGGACTAGAAAAGAGGTTCTGCATAGGGAGTATGAGCAACTAGGGGCTGAATTAAAAAGCAGAACCTCAAAGGTAAGAATCTCTGTAATGGAGCAGGGTTAATAAACAATGTCATAGTAAATGATCCACTGGGAAACAGTGATTAAAATACCATTGAATTCCATGTTGAGTTTGAAATTGACATGCTCCAATCACAAACAAGAACCTTAAACTTAAACAAAGCCAATTACATAGGTATGAAGGGAGAACTGGCTAAGATAATTATTCTCTCTTTGGCCTCCTTATCTCGAGAGACAATGGGTAAACGCCTGGAGGTGGTCAGTGGTGTGTGGAGCAGCGCCTGGAGTGGCTATAAAGACCAATTCTAGAGTGACAGACTCTTCCAAAGGTGCTGCAGAAAAATTTGTTTGTCGGGGCTGTTACACAGTTGGCTCTCTCCTTGCGCCTTTGTCTTTTGTCCTGCCAACTACTAAGTCTCTTCGACTCGCCACACTTTAACCCCGTCTTTATGGCTGCCCGCCAGCTCTGGCGAACGCTGGCAACTGGCTAAGATAAATTGGGTAAATAGACTGGAAGGTATGGCGGTAAATGAACAGTGGGAAACCTTTAAAGAAACAATTTAAAATGTTCAACAAAAGTACATTACATTGAAAAAGAAAAACGCAGCCAGAAAGACCCATCCGTTGCTCACTCAGGAAGTTAAGATTAGATTAGAGATACAGCACTGAAACAGGCCCTTCGGCCCACCGAGTCTGTGCCGAACATCAACCACCCATTTATACTAATCCTACACTAATCCCATATTCCTACCAAACATCCCCACCTGTCCCTATATTTCCCTACCACCTACCTATACTAGTGACAACTTATAATGGCCAATTTACCTATCAACCTGCAAGTCTTTTGGCTTGTGGGAGGAAACCGGAGCACCCGGAGAAAACCCACGCAGACACAGGGAGAACTTGCAAACTCCACACAGGCAGTACCCAGAATCGAACCCGGGTCCCTGGAGCTGTGAGACTGCGGTGCTAACCACTGTGCCGCCCACAAGGATAGTATTAAATTAAAAGAAAAGGCTTACAATGTTGCAAAAAATAGTAGTAAGTCTGAGGATTGGGAATGTTTTAGAAACCAGCAAAGGGCCACCAAAAAAGTTGATAAAAATGGAAAAATAGAATATGAGAGTAAACTAGCCAGCAATATAAAAACATTGTCAGAGCTTCTGTAAGTACATAATAAGGAAGAGAGTAGCTAAAGTAGACGTTGGTCCCTTAAAGGCAGAGACAGGAGAAATCATCATGGGAAATGAGGAAATGGCAGAGGTATTGAACAAATATTTTGTGTTTGTCTTCACAGGAGAAGACACAAGTTCTATACCAGAAATAGACAGTGACTTAGGAGCTAAAAAGAGTGAGGAAATTAAGGATATTGATATCAGCTGAGAAAAAGTATTGGAGAAACTTGAGGGACTAAAATCTGACAAATCTCCAGGACTAGATGGCCTACATCCTAGGGTTCTAAAAGAGAAAGCTGCAGAGATAGTGGATGTGCTAGCTATGATTTTCCAAAATTCCTTAGATTCGGGAATGGTCCCATCAGATTGGAAGTTGGCAAGTGTTACACTGCTTTTCAAGAAAGGAGGGGGAGAGAAAACAGGGAACTACAGGCCAGTTAGCCTGATATCAGTCATCAGGAAAATGCTGGAATCTATAATTAAGGAAGTCATAACAATGCACGTAGAAAAGCACAGTATGATTAGAACAAGTCAACATGGTTTTACTAAAGGGAAATCCTGTTTGACAAATTTATTAGCGTTTTTTGAGGATGCAACTAGCAGGGTAGACAAAGGGGAACAAGTAGATCAGAAAGGAGTTCCGAAGAAGGGTCACTGACCTGAAACGTTAACTCTGCTTCTCTCTCCACAGATGCTGCTGAGTATTTCCAGCATTTCTTGTTTTTATTTCAGATTTCCAGCATCTGCAGTATTTTGCTTGTATGAAAGTAGATGTAGTATATCTGGATTTCCAAAAGGCATTCGATAAGGTGCCACACAGAAGGTTAATTGGCAAGATAAGGGCTCATGGTGTTGGGGGTAATATATTAGCATGGATAGATGATTGGTTAACAGACAGGAAGCAGAGAGTGGGCATAAATGGGGCATTTTCAAGTTGGCAGGGAGTAAATAGTGGAGTGCCGCAAGGATCACTGCTGGGGCATTAGTTATTTACAATCTATATTAATGACTTAGATGAAGGGACAGAGAGTAATATATCTAAGTTTGCTGATGATACAAAGGTAGATTGAAAGGTAAGCTGTGGGGAGGACACAGAGAGGCTGCAAAGAGACATAGACTGGTTAAATGAGTGGGCAACAACTTGGCAGATGGAATATAATGTAGCGAAGTGTGAAGTTATTCACTTCAGTCATAAGAATAGAAAAAGAATATTTTTAAAAGGTGTGCAACTTGTAAGTATCAATGTTCAAAGAGACTTGGGTGTGCTCGTACAAGGAACACAGAAAGTTAACATGCAGGTACAACAAGCAATTAGGAAGGCAAATGGCATGTTGGCCTTTATTGCATGGGGATTGGAGTACAGGAATAAGGCTGTATTGTTACAATTGTGCCAGGTTTTGGTGAGATCACATCTGGAATACTGTGTGCAATTTTGGTCTCCACATTTAAGAAAGGATATACTTGCACTGGAGGCAGTGCAGTGAAGGTTCATTAGAACCCCCCTGGGATGAGGGGGCTGTCATATGAAGAGAGGCTGAGCAAATTGGGCCGATATTCTCTGGAGTTTAGAAGGATGAGAGGTGATTTCATTGAAACATATAAGATTCTAAAGGAAATAAAAGCAAAATACTGCGGATGCTGGAAATCTGAAACAAAAACAAGAAATGCTGGATTCACTCAGCAGGTCTGGCAGCATCTGTGGAAAGAGAAGCAGAGTTAACGTTTCGGGTCAGTGACCCTTCTTCGGAACTGACAAATATTAGAAAAGTCACAGATTATAAACAAGTGAGGTGGGGGTTGGGCAAGAGATAACAAAGGAGAAGGTGCAGATTGCACCAGGCCACATAGCTGACCAAAAGGTCACGGAGCAAAGGCAAACAATATGTTAATGGTGTGTTGAAAGACAAAGCATTAGTACAGATTAGGTGTGAATATACTGAATATTGAACATCAGCAAGTGCAAACCTGAAGAAAAACAACCTGAAAAAAACAGTGGGTAAGCAAACTGAACAAACTAAGATGAAATGAAATAAATGCAAAAAAAAGATTGTAAAAAATGTAAAAAGGAATGCAAAAAAAAAGGAAGAAAAAATAACTAAAAATGAAAGTAAAGTGGGGGGCTGTCATGCTCTGAAATTATTGAACTCAATGTTCAGTCCGGCAGGCTGTAGTGTGCCTAATCGGTAGATGAGATGCTGTTCCTCGAGCTTGCATTGATGTTCACTGGAACACTGCAGCAATCCCAGGACAGAGATGTGAGCATGAGAGCAGGGGGGAGTGTTGAAATGGCAAGCAACCGGAAGCTCAGGGACCTGCTTGCGGACTGAGCGGAGATGTTCCGCAAAGCGGTCACCCAGTCTGCGCTTGGTCTCCCCAATGTAGAGGAGACCACACTGTGAGCAGCGAATACAGTATACTACATTGAAAGAAGTACAAGTAAATCGCTGCTTCACCTGAAAGGAGTGTTTGGGGCCTGGGATAGTGAGGAGAGAGGAGGTAAATGGGCAGGTATTACACCTCCTGCGATTGCAAGGGAAGGTGCCCTGGGACGGGGACGAGGTGGTGGGGGTAATGGAGGAGTGGACCAGGGTGTCGCGGAGGGAACGATCCCTTCGGAATGCTGACAGGGGAAGGGAGGGGAAGATGCGACTGGTAGTGGCATCACGCTGGAGGTGGCGAAAATGGCGGAGGATGATCCTTTGGATATGGAGGCTGGTGGGATGAAAAGTGAGGACAAGGGGAACCCTGTCACGGTTCTGGGAGGGAGGGGAAGGGGTGAGGGTAGAGGTGCGGGGAATGGGTCGGACACGGTTGAGGGCCCTGTCAGCCACAGTGGGGGGAAATCCTCGGTTGAGGAAAAAGGAGGTCATATCAGAAGCACCGTCATGGAAGGTAGCATCATCAGAGCAGATGCGTCGGAGACGGAGAAACTGGGAGAATGGAATGGAGTCCTTACAGGAGGTAGGGTGTGAAGAAGTGTAGTCGAGGTAGCTGTGGGAGTCAGTGGGCTTATAATGGATATTGGTAGACAACCTATCCCCAGAGATGGAGACAGAGAAGTCGAGGAAGGGAAGGGAAGGGAAGTGTCAGAGATGGACCATGTAAAGGTGAGAGAAGGGTGGAAATTGGAAGCAAAGTTGATAAAGTTTTCTAGTTCGGGGCGGGAGCAGGAAACGGCACCGATACAGTCATCAATGTACCGGAAAAAGAGTTGGGGGAGGGGGCCTGAGTAGGACTGGAACAAAGAATGCTCGACATATCCCACAAAAAGACAGGCATAACTAGGACCCATGCGGGTACCCATAGCGACACCTTTTACTTGAAGGAAATGCATGGAGTTGAAGGAGAAGTTGTTCAATGTGAGAACAAGTTCAGCCAGGCGGAGGTGGGTGTTGGTGGATGGGGACTGGTTGGGCCTCTGTTCCAGGAAGAAGCGGAGAGCCCTCAAACCATCCTGGTGGGGGATGGAGGTGTAGAGCGATTGGACGTCCATAGTGAAGAGGAGGCGGTTGGGACCAGGAAACTGGAAATTGTCAAAATGACGTAGGGCGTCAGAAGAGTCACGGATGTAGGTGGGAAGAGACTGGACCAGCGGAGAAAAGATAGAGTCTAGATAGGAAGAAATAAGTTCAGTTGGGCAGGAGCAGGCTGACACAATGGGTCTGCCGGGACAGTCCCGTTTGTGGATTTTGGGAAGGAGGTAGAAGCGGGCTGTCCGGGGTTGCGGGACTATGAGGTTGGAAGCTGTAGAGGGAAGATCTCCAGAGGAGATGAGGTCAGTGACAGTCCTTTGGACGGTGGCTTGATGTTCGGTGGTGGGGTCATGGTCCAGAGGGAGGTAGGAAGAGGTGTCTGTGAGTTGGCGTTGAGCTTCTGCAAGGTAGAGGTCGGTACGCCATACAACAACAGCACCACCCTTGTCTGCAGGTTTGATGACCATGTCGGGGTTAGACCTGAGAGAACGGAGTGCCTCAAGTTCAGAGGGGGACAGGTTAGAGTGAGTGAGGGGGGCAGAGAAATTGAGACGACCAAGTCTCGCCGACAGTTTTCAATGAACATTCTAAAGGAGTGGATAGGGTAGACACTGAGAGATTATTTTCGCTGGTTGGGGAATCTAAAACACAGGGACACAGTCTCAGGATAAGGGGCCAACCATTTAGGTCTGAGATGAGGAGAAATTACTTCACTCTTTACTTCTGGCAATAGTACTGAAGACCTGTGCTCCAGAACTTGCTGCACCCCTAGCCAAGCTGTTCCAGTATAGCTACAACACTGGCAATGTGGAAAATTGCCCAGGTATGTCCTGTACACAAAAAGCAGGACAAGTCCAACCCGGCCAATTACCGCCCCATCAGCCTACTCTCAATCATCAGTAAAGTGATGGAAGGTGTCATCAACAGTGCCATCAAGCGGCACTTGCTTAGCAATAACCTGCTCGGTGACATACAGTTTGGGTTCCACCAGGGCCACTCAGCTCCTGACGTCATTACAGCCTTGGTTCAAACATGGACAAAAGAGCTGAAATCAAGAGGTGAGGTGAGAGTGACTGCCCTTGACATCAAGGCAGCATTTGACCGAGTATGGCATCAAGGAGCCCTAGCAAAACTGGAGTCAATGGGAATCAGGGGGAAAACTCTCCGCTGGTTGGAGTCATACTGAGAGCAAAGGAAGATAGTTGTGGTTGTTGGAGGTCAATCATCTGAGCTCCAGGACATCACTGCAGGAGTTCCTCAGGGTAGTGTCCTAGGCTCAACCATCTTCAGCTGCTTCATCAATGACCATCCTTCAATCATAAGGTCAGAAGTGGGGATGTTCGCTGATGATTGCACAATGATCAGCACCATTCGTGACTCCTCAGATAGTGAAGCAGTCCGAGTAGAAATGCAGCAAGACTTGGACAATATCCAGGCTTGGGCTGATAAGTAGCAAGTAACATTCGCACCACACAAGTGCCAGGCAATGACCATCTCCAACGAGAGAATTGAACCATCGCCCCTTGACATTCAAAGGCATTACCATCGCTGAATCCCCCACTATCAACATCATAGGGGCTACCATTGACCAGAAACTGAACTGGAGTAGCCATATAAATACCGTGGCTACAAGAGCAGGTCAGAGGCTAGGAATCCTGCAGCGAGTAACTCACCTCCTCACTCCCCAAAGCTTGTCCACCATCTACAAGGCACAAGTCAGGAGTGTGATGGAATACTCTCCACTTGCCTGGATGGGTGCAGCTCCAATAACACTCAAGAAGCTCAATACCATCCAGGACAAAGCAGCCCGCTTGATTGGCACCCCATCTACAAACATTTACTCCCTCCACCACCGACGCACAGTGGCAGCAGTGTGTACCATCTACAAGATGCACTGCAGCAACTCGCCAAGGCTCCTTTGACAGCACCTTCCAAACCCACGACCTCTACCACCTAGAAGGACAAGGGCAGCAAATGCATGGGAACACCACCACCTGCAAGTTCCCATCCAAGTCACACACCATCCTGACTTGGAACTATATTGCCGTTCCTTCACTGTCGCTGGGTCAAAATCCTGGAACTCCCTTCCTAACAGCACTGTGGGTGTAACTACCCCACATGGACTGCAGCGGTTCAAGAAGGCAGCTCACCACCACCTTCTCAAGGGCAATTAGTGATGGGCAATAAATGCTGGCCTGGCCAGCGACGCCCACATCCCATGAATGAATAAAAAAAACTCAAAGGGTTGTGAATCTTTGGAATTCTCTACCCCAGAGGTTTTTGGATGCTCCATTGTTTAATATATTTAAGGCTGGAATAGACAGATTTTTGGTCTCTCAGGGAATCAAGGGGTAAGACAAGTGGGCAGGAAAGTGGAGTTGATCCTAAGATCAGCCATGATCATTTTGAATGGTGGAGCAGGTTCGATGGGCCATATGGTCTACTTCTGCTCCTATTTCTTGTGTCCTTGGCCTCACCCCTCAAATAGAGCTGTGGGATCTTTTACATTCACCCGAGAGAGCAAACAGGACCTCAGTTTAACACCATATTGAATTATTAACTTGTATTAGTTGATCTCCTGTAGCATTGCTCATGACCAGTTAGAGAATAATAGATCTTTACAGAACAGAAGGAGGCCATTCAACTCATTGTACCCGTGCTGACTCTTTGAAAGAGCAATCAAATCAGTCCCCCTAGTCTTTCCCCACAGCCCTGCAAATTTTTCGTTTTCAAGTATTTATCTAATTCCCTTTTGAAAGTTACTATTGAATCTGTTGCCACCACCACCACCCCCCCCCCCCCCCCCACCCCCCGCTTTCAGGCAGCACATTCCAGATCACAACAACTGTGTAAAAAAATTCTCATCTAATTACCTTCAATCTGTGCCCTCAGGTTAGCCACCCCTGTGCTGTTTTATAATGATAGAGTATCAATGCCATGTTGGGGATAACATCAGCACCACTGGTTTACACTGACTAAGTCATTTCATTTTAATAAAATGTATTCTCTGATTTTTCCTTTGTGCTGACTATTCTGTAAACTCGCTAATCGAGCAGTCTTTACTTTGTCTATATTTCTTTGCCTATGTATTTAATTTTTACCCCTTGCCATTATTATACCAAGAATGCACAGCAAGATTACATGCAAGATGCACCAAATGGAGGTGGATATCTTGTATCTAGAATATGTGGAGGGAGAATAGGGTTTAACTGCCAAACAGAAAATCCTAAAAGATGTGATAATGTACATAAGTTACCAATTGGTTCTAAATTATAATTTCACTTGGGGGGACCCTGGTTGCCAGATGTAAAGCACAGAAATACCAGACCAGCAGGTAGAGCCACACCATTTCGGGGATGTCAGGAAGCACGTCTTCACACAAGGACCAATGAAAATCTGGAATTCCCTTCCCCAAAAATGCTGTTGACCTGGCGATCAATTGAAAATTTCAAACAGAGATTGATGGATTTTTGTTGGGTAAGGGTATTAAGCGTTACAGAACCAAGGTGGGTAGTTGGAGTTAAGGTAAAAATCAGCCATGATCTAACTGAATGGTGGAACAAGCTCGAGGGTCTGAATGACATCCTCCGATGGTGTATTGAGTGTACTTATTGGAGGCTGTTGTTAAGATATGTTGATAAGACCAATTAGAAAGAGCTTCACTATGTCATAATTAGTCCAGTGGTGCAGTGGTTAGCACCGCAGCCTCACAGCTCCAGCGACCTGGGTTCAGTTCCGGGTACTGCCTGTGCGGAGTTTGCAAGTTCTCCCTGTGTCCGTGTGGGTTTTCGTCGGGTGCTCCGGTTTCCTCCCACAGCCAAAGATTTGCAGGTTGATAGGTAAATTGGCCATTGTAAATTGCCCCTAGTGTAGGTAGGTGGTAGGAGAATTGTGGGGATGTGGTAGGGAATATGGGATTAATGTAGGATTAGTATAAATGGGTGGTTGTTGGTCGGCACAGACTCAGTGGGCTGAAGGGCCTGTTTCAGTGCTGTATCTCTCTATATATTTATATATATATGACATCTACGGAAACTGGAAATAATCACAGGGAAAGCAATGCTGCAGTTATTTAAATACTGTATTGACTTGCATTTTATTTATTTTATCTTAAATGCGGCACTTCAAACTCTGTACTGCTGGCAAGAATTGTCTCCAACTGTAGTTTGGCTTGTTACTGTTCAGGAATAATTTCATGATCGTAGGGAGCACAGCTCAGGAAAGTGTGAGTGGGAAGCCAGTGATAATCGGTCTGAAACAAATACAAATACAAAAGCCATTGCCTGAGCACGCTGAATATCATATAATATACTACCTGCAAGTCGGATTGCCAACCCTCCAGGAATTAAATATTAATCTTGGTCACCAACCCTGGAGACAAATTCAAATAACACTTTAAAAAGTGCTTTTGTTTTCATTATCTTTGAAAATTTCCATTTATTAATGATAAAAATATCAGAGATGAGGGTAGGAAAGCAGCTTGATTGACATCAAGAATCATCCAATTGGGTAATGGAGAGTCTATTTGCTTTTCAATTGGCTGTGGGAATGCAATGTGTCAGGAGGATGGATGTGGGGGGCGAAGTGGTTGGAGGAGGGAGGGTCAGGTGACATTACTTCCAGGAATACATCCAACCTGAGTTATTAAAACCCTACTTGCGAGTGCTGCTACCTGCTGGGAGTGCCAGATTGTGGAATCACCACATAAACTTTTAACAGACAGTGCAGGAAGTGCTAGCATCTGAAGGATAAAACCGAAGCAGAAAACACCAATTTTGACTTGTATGGCACAGTTCAGATCATAAAATATCCAAAGATGCTTCAATGAGGTGAAAAGAGATGACACACTGCAATGGAAGCAGAGCTAGGGGATGAGTCTGAGGCCACATTCAGAGAGGTTTTTAAAGGAGGGAGAGATGCAGCAAGAGATGTGGGCATCACTCGCAAGGCCAGCCTTTGTTGCCCATCCCTACTTGCCCTTGAGAACTGAGTGTCTTGCTAGGCCATTTCAGAGGGCAGTTAAGAATCAACCACATTGCTGTGGGTCTGGAGTCACATGTAGGTCAGACCAGGTAAGGACGGCAGATTTCCTTCCCTAAAGGACATTAGTGAACCAGATGGGTTTTTAAGACAATTGATGATAGTTTCATGGCACCATTACTGAGACTAGTTTTCAATTTCAGATCTTTATTAATTCATTGAATTTAAATTCCACCAACAGCCATGGTGAGATTTGAACCAGTGTCCCCAGGGCATTAGCCTGGGCTTCTGGATAACGAGTTCAGTGACATTATCACTATGCCAATGTCTCCCTATTTAGGGAGAGAGCTGCAGAGGGAAGGCCCGAGGGAGCTGAACACTCTGACATTGATGGTGGAGTGGAGGAACAGGAAATGCAAAGGAGGTCAGAGATGGAGAGGAGAAGATGCACACTGGCAGGTAGAGGAGGTTTTTAAAGGAGGGGGAGATGCAGCATGGGATGTGGGCATCACTGGCAAGGCCAGCCTTTGTTGCCCATCCCTACTTGCCCTTGACAACTGAGAGGCTTGCTAGGCCATTTCAGAGGGCAGTTAGCAGAGGATACAGGTGTACGGGCGGTGGGGGGTTACAGGGTACAGGGGGTTAGAGGGTATAGGGCTTACAGAGATACAGAGGGTTTATAGGGCTACAGATAGGGTACACGGGTGTGGGGTATCGAGACTATGGAATGATTTGTAAAAGAGGAGAGAATTTTTAGTTAAATGCAGTGGGGGACCGGGAGCCAATGGAGAATGATAAGAGCAGGAGTGATAACGTGGGATGTGATCTATGCACTGTGGGATCTTGCTGTGCACAAATTAATTCAGACTGTCATTTTCTTGTCTCTAGAAAAGATCAGTGTATTAGATGTGCCAGGGAGCCAATAGAGTACGATAGTGGCAGGAGTAATAACACGGCATGTAAAGTGCCCACTTTAGGAGCTTGCTCAGCACACATTTTTTTAGGCTGTAATTTTCTTGTCTATGGAACAGATCAGTATATTAGATATGCCAGGACGTATTGACACTAACATATAAAGGAGTGTTTACCCATATAACAGCAGTAACTGAACTTCTGCTGGGTGTAAAGTGAGTGTTTTGGGATGTCTAAAGGATATGAACAAATACAAGTTCATTCTTTAGAAATGTAGAAAATAGGAGCGGGAGTAGGCCATTCGGCCCTTCTTCCGAAGAAGGGTCACTGACCCGAAACATTAACTCTGCTTCTCTTTCCACAGATGCTGCCAGACCTGCTGAGTGGTTCCAGCATTTCTTGTTTTTATTTCAGATTTCCAGCATCCGCAGTATTTTGCTTTTACCTTAGACTATGACCCCTGGTTCTGGACTCCCCCACCATCGGGAACATCCTTCCTGCATCTATCCTGTCAAGTCCTGTTAGAATTTTAGAGGTTTCCATGAGATCCCCCCTCACTCTTCTGAACTCCAGCGAATATAATCCTAACCGACTCAATCTCTCCTCATACGTCAGTCCCGCCCGCCCAGGAATCAGTCTGGTAAACCTTTCTGCACTCTCTCCGTAGCAAGAACATCCTTCCTCAGATAAGGAGACCAAAACTGCACACAATATTCCAGGTGTGGCCTCACCAAGGCCCTGTATAATTGCAGCAAGACATCCCTGCTCTGTACTCGAATCCTCTCACTATGAAGGCCAACATACCATTTGCCTTTTTTACTGACTGTTGCACCTGCATGCTTACCTTCAGCGAGTGATGTACGAGAACACCCAGGTCTTGTTGCATATTCCCCTCTCTCAGTTTATTCCCATTCAGATAATAATCTGCCTTCCTGTTTTTGCGACCAAAGTGGATAGCCTCACATTTATCCACATTATACTGCATCTGCCATGCATTAGCCCACTCACTCAACTTGTCCAAATCACCCTGAAGCCTCTCTGCATCCTCCTCACAACTCACCCTCCCACCCAGTTTTGTGCCATCTGCAAATCTGGAGATATTACATTTAGTTCCCTCATCTAAATCATTAATGCATATTGTGAATAGCTGGGGTCCTAGCACCGATCCCTGCGGTACCCCACTAGTCACTGCCTGCCATTCAGAAAAAGACCCATTTATCCCTACTCTTTGTTTCCTGTCCGCCAACCAATTTTCTATCCATCGCAATACACTACCCCCAATCCCATGCGCTTTAATTTTACAAGCTAATCTCTTATGTGGGACTTTGTCGAAAGCCTTCTGAAAGTCCAAATAAACCACATCCACTGGCTCCCCCTCATCAACTCTACTAGTTACATCCTCGAAGAATTCTAGTAGATTTGTCAAGCATGATTTCCCTTTCGTAAATCCATGCTGACTCTGCTCGATTCTACCACTGTTCTCCAAGTGCTCTGCTATAAAATCTTTGATAATGGACTCTAGAATTTTCCCCACTACTGACCTCAGGCTGACTGGTCTATAATTCCCTGCTTTCTCTCTACCTCCCTTTTTAAATAGTGGGGTTACATTAGCTACCCTCCAATCTGTAGGAACGGTTCCAGAGTCTATAGAATCTTGGAAGATGACCACCAATGCATCCACTATTTCTAGGGCCACTTCCTTAAGTACTCTGGGATGTAGATTATCAGACCCTGGGGATTTATCGACCTTCAGTCCCATCAATTTCCCCAACATCATTTCTCTACTAATACTGATTTCTTTCAGCCCTGTGTTCCCCAACATTTCTGGTATGATATTTGTGTCCTCCTTTGTGAAGACAGAACCAAAGTATGCATTTAGTTGGTCAGCCATTTCTTTGTTCCCCATAATAAATTCCCCTGTTTCTGACTGTAAGGGACCTACATTTGTCTTCACCAATCTTTTTCTCTTCACATACCTATAGAAACTTTTACAGTCAGTTTTTATGTTCCCTGCAAGCTTACTCTCGTACTCTATTTTCCCCTTCTTAATCAATCCCTTGGTCCTCCTTTGCTGAATTCTAAACTGCTCCCAATACTTCGGACTGTTGTTTTTCCTGGCAATGGCTCTTATATGCCTCTTCCTTGGATCTAATGCTATCTCTAATTTCCCTTGCAAGCCATGGTTTGGCTACCTTTCCCATTTTACTTTCGCGCCAGACAGGGATAAACAATTATTGCAGTTCATCCATGCGCTCTTTAAATGTTTGCCATTGCCTATCAGCTAGCATCTCTTTAAGTAACGGTTCCCAATCCGTCATGGCCAACTCGCACCACATACCTTCGTAGTTTCCTTTACTAAGATTCAGGACCCTTGTCTCAGAATCAACTATGTCACTGTCCATCGTGATGAAGAATTCTATCATATTATGGTCCCTCGTCCCCAAGGGGTCTCGCACCACTAGATTGTCAATTATTCCTCTCTCATTACACAATACCCAGTCTAGGATGGTCTGCTCTCTAGTTGGTTCCTCAACATATTGGTCCAGAAAACCATCCCGTATACACTCCAAGAATTCCTCCTCTACAGTATTGTGACTAATTTGATTTGCCCAATCTATATGCAGATGAAAGTCACCCATAATTACAGATGTTCCTTTATCGTATGCGTCTCTAATTTCCTGTTTAATGCCATTCCCAACATCACTACAGTTTGGGAGTCTATCTACAACCCCCCACCAATGTTTTTTGCCCCTTAGTGTTTCTCAGCTCTACTCATACAGATTCCACATCGTCAGAGCTAATATCTTTCCTCTCTATTGCGTTAACTTCCTCTTTAATCAGCAATGCAACTCCACTGCCTTTTGGTTTTTGTCTGTCCTTCCTAAATACTGAATACCCCTGGATGTTCATTTCCCATTCCTGGTCACCTTGCAGCCATGTCTCCGTAATCCCGACTATATCATACTCGTTTACATCTATTTACGCGATTAATTCAAGAACAAACAAAGAACAAAGATAATTACAGCACAGGAACAGGCCCTTCGGCCCTCCAAGCCTGCGCCGATCCAGATCCTCTCTCTAAACATGTCGCCTATTTTCTAAGGTTCTGTATCTCTTTTCTTCCTACCCATTCATGTATCTGTCTAGATACATCTTAAAAGACGCCATCGTGCCCGCATCTACCACCTCCGCTGGCAACGCGTTCCAGGCACCCACCACCCTCTGCGTAAAGAACTTTCCACGCATATCCCCCCTAAACTTTTCCCCTTTCACTTTGAACTCGTGTCCTCTAGTAATTGAATCCCCCACTCTGGGAAAAAGCCTCTTGCTATCCACCCTGTCTATACCTCTCAATTCATCCACTTTATTGCGAATGCTCCGCGTGTTAAGGCACAAAGCCTAAAGGCTTGTCTTTTTAACATTACTTGTCCTCTTCCCACTACTTTTCGCTGTGGCCCTATTTGATTCTGGCCTTTGATTTCTCTGCCTATCACTTTTCTTATTCCCCTTACTGTCTTTTGTTCTTGTCTTTGATCCCCCCTACTCTGACTCCTTGCAAAGGTTCCCATTCCCCCTGCCATTTTAGTTTAAACCCTCCCCAACCACTCTAGCAAATACTCCCCCTAGGACATCAGTCCCAGTCCTGCCCAGGTGTAACCCATCCAGTTTGTACTGGTCCCACCTCCCCCAGAACCGGTCCCAATGTCCCAGGAATCTAAAACCCTCTCCCTCACACCATCTCTTCAGTCACGTATTCATCCGATATATCCTGCTATTTCTACTCTGACTAGTACATGGCACTGGTAGTAATCCTGAGATCACTACCTTTGAGGTCCTACTTTTCAACTTACTTCCTAGCTCCCTATATTCTGCTTTTAGGACCGCATCCTTTTTTTTTACCTATGTCGTTTGTACCAACGTGCACCACGACCACTGGCGGTTCCCCCTCCCCCTTCAGAATGTCCTGTAACTGCTCTGAGACATCCTTGACCCTCGCACCAAGGAGGCAACATACCATCCTGGAGTCTCTTTTGCGGCCACAGAAACGCCTATCTATTCCCCTTACAATTGAATCTCTGATAACTATTGCACTCCCACATTTTTTTACTCCTCCCCTGTGCAGCAAAGGCAACCTTGGTGCAACGAATTGGGCTGTTGCTGCTTTCCCCTGAGAGGCCATTCCCCCCAACAGTATCCAAAGCAGTATATCTGTTTTGCAGGGGAATGGCCACAGGAGATTCCTGAACTGCCTGCCTAGTCCTCTTGCTCTGCCTGGTGGTCACCCATTCCCCTCCTGCCCGTGGACTCTGAGCCTGCGGTCTGACCACCTCTCTATACATGCTATCCATGATACTCTCCACCTCCCCAGCTGCCGCTCCAGCTCTGAAACCCGGACTTCCAGAAGCTGCAGCTGGATACACTTCCTGCACAAATGCTGGTCCCGGGCACTGGAATTGTTCCCGGCTTCCGTCATGGATCACAAGGAGCACATCACAGCTTTGAGCTCTCCTGCCATGACTTAACCCTTTAAATTAAGTTAAACTTTCTGGAAGATCTTAATGTCCAATAATATCAGTTACTCTAGGGCCCTTCTTCCCTGGTCCTCGTTACTACAGAACTCCCTAAAAAAAACAACTAACTTTATTTGAAATAAACTTTGCTGTATATATGAACAAAAATGTTAATCCTGTCTTTGTAAAGTGATGTTTTAGAGCACATGTATTTAAAACCATGTATAGAAAGGAACACTGACTATTTGCAGTTCACAAATAATTCATGTTTTGTATCATTCATCTTCACCTTTTGTGGTATTTTGAAAGAACAGATCGAGAAAGACTTCGATTTCTATAGCGCCTTCCACCACCTCAGGATGTCCCAAAGTGCTTCACAGCCAATGAAGTGTAGTCACTGTCGTAATGTAGGAAACACGGCAGCTAATTTGTGCACAGCAAGCTCCCACAAACAGCAATGTGATAACGACCAGATCATCTGTTTCAGTGATGTTGATTGAGTGTTGATTGAGTGTATTATCTGTGAGTGGTTCCATTAAACTGGCTCAGTCATGTCAACAAAGTGATTGATTACTTACCGACTAGGTAAACGATTGCAACCTCTTAATTGTCTCAGCCATTATTCTGAAATAGATTTGAAATAGATAATTGAAAAGGAAAAGCTCAGCTCTATTCTTTAGGTTGGGACCAGAGAGATGGACAGCACTGGAGTTAAAGTTATTAAGAAATCTTAGCAGAATAATGACCAGCAGAGGTAGTAGCCTGGTGTTTTAAAAGAACAACTTGCATTTATATAGCACCTTTAACACAATAAAGTGCCCCAATGTGCTTAACAGGAGAGTTATCAAACCAAATTAGACACCAAGTCACAAGGAGGTACGTTTTAAGAAGCATGTTCGAGAGTCAGAGAGGCTTAGGGAGGGCTCCCAGATCTTAAGGCAGTAACTAGAGAAAAAAAAAGGATGCCCTTGACCCCGATGAAAATTCAGGTGGGGAAAGACCTGTCTCCAGCCCAGGACCCAGTGGAGAGCTGTTTAAATGTGTACAAACCCTCCCAAAATTTGAGAAAGGAGCGTAGAGGCATTTTTCATTTATTTTGAAAAGATAGCTAGATGAAGTGGCCAAAGGAAAGCTGGACACTGCTCATGCAAAGCAGGTTGATGGTCAGAGCTCATGAAGTTTATGCCATGCTTTCTGAGGAGGCCTCCGCAGATTATGAGATGACAAAAAAGGCTATTCTCACTGCTTATGAGTTAGTCCCTGAAGTTTACAAGCAGAGATTTTGGAACCTCCGGAGACAGCCTGTGCAGACTCATAGAATTTGAGAGGTTAAAGCAAATTAATTTTGATCATTGAATATGGGCACTAAAGGTAGATGCCACATATGAGAACCTTAGGGAATTAATTCTCCTGGAAGAATTTCAAAATTCACTCCCCCCGTTAGTAAGAACCCATGTAGAGAACCAGAAGGTTTCAACAGCCAGACAGGCAGCTGAGATCGCTGATGATTACGAGCTTGTGTATAAGCCCAAACCCTTTGTCCATCACTCCCACAAACCCCAGAAGGTAGGAGGGTGAAAGAAAGGCAAGTAGCCAGGGGCAAGAAGGGACAGTTGGGAAGTCCCCAGGATCTCCTCCTCAGGCCAGAAAGGAAGATGCTGAGCCTGGAAGTGAGATCCGCAAGCCTAAGTGTTTCCATTGCCACAAGGTGGGACAGCTTTGTGCAGAATTCTGGAAGTTGCGGGATAAACCCATGGGACTTATTGGGGTACACAAGGCCAATGCAGAGAAAGGGACCCTGACCGAGAGTATGACAGATCAGGATGTAACTCTGACTGTAGCTGTAAGTCCAAGTACAAAAACCGCTGTGAGTGCAGGGGATGTGAACAAGATACCTGAGAGTTGTAGGGAATTCTTGTCAAAAGGAAAAGTAACTCCTTATCCCTCAAATGAGGCAGGTAAACCTATAGTTATACTTAGGGATACAGGAGCCACCCAAACTCTTTTGCTGGGGAAAGGCATTACTTTTCCACCAGAGAGCGCACTGAATGCCAGGGTTTTAGTGAATGGTATTGGTGGGGAGTATATACCCATACCTTTGTATTTGTTGCACCTAGAGTGTGACCTAATGTCTGGAACGGTAACTGTAACAGTTCATAGTTTGCCAGTAGACGGAGTTGACCTACTCCTGGGGAATGATTTAGCTGCAGCGAAGGTAGTAGCTTCTCCAGTAGTCATGGAAAAACCAAGTGAAATCAAAGAGACAGAACAGTTGCAGGAAAATGTTCCAGGAATTTTTCCTTCATGTGTAATGACCCGAGCAATGGCTAAACAAGTTCCACTGTCGGAGGTCAAATTGGCACCACAGCCAGATAGCCGAATATCTGAAACTTTCTTTGGGGATTTGGATAATACAAAGGAAATGTTTAATATGTCTTCTCTGATCATGGCTCAGCAAGCTGATCCAGAGTTAAATAAAGTGGCACAATCAGCTCTAACTGAAGCTGAGGCAAAAGGGAGTTCTCAAAGGCTATTATAATAAAAATGGGATTCTGATGGGGAAGTGGAGACCTCCTCACAGACCTGTGGACGAAGAATGGACAGTAGTTCATCAGATAGTGGGACCACCAAAGTATCGCTGGGAACTATTAAGGATAGCGCATAAAATTCCTATAGTGGGACATGTGGGGATCCACAAGACCCATCACGTATAAGTCGACATTTTTACTGGCCGGGTCTTTCCAAGGAGGTGGCGCAGTTTTGTAAAACATGCCATACTTGCCAGATTGTGAGAAAACCGTAACCTGCCATAAAACCGGCACCTCCATTTCTCATACCAGTTATTGGGGAACTATTTAGTAGAGTGTTGGTAGACTGTGTAAGACCTTTACTGAAAACAAAGCGGGACACCAATATATACTCTATCATGGATATGGCTACTCGGTTCCCAGAGGCCATTCCCTTGACAACAATTTCTGCTAAGGTAGTGGTAGAGAAGTTAACCCAGTTCTTCACTAGATAGTGGATTACTGATTGAGATTCATTTGGATCAAGGTTCCAATTTTATGTCTAATATTTTTCAGGAAGTTATGGGTAACTTGGGTATAACAGTTAAAGTATTCAACATGCCACCCACAGGCAGAAGGAGCTTTAGAGAGGTACCATTAGACCTTCAAAACGATGATCAGAACATATGGTCATGAATATCAGCATGATTGGGATAAAGGGCTAGAGTTTATTTTCTTTGCCACTAGGGATTCACCTAATGAACTTACTGGTTTTAGTCTGTTTGAATTAGTATATGGACATGAGATAGGAGGCCCTCTAAAACTAATTAAAGAAAAGTTTTTAGAACAGAGGGATGAATCTTCTGTACTAGATTATGTATCCGTGTTCCAGGAACAGCTCACGCAAGCCTGAAAAGCGGCTCAGGAAGACCTGAAAGCTTCTCAGGAAATGGGCAAAAAACATGCCAAGACCTGAACATTTCAACCAGGTGTTGAGGTGGTCGTATTACTGCCTTTACAGGGTGAACTGCTGAAAGCACGGTTCAATGGTGTGTAAAGTGGTTAAGAGAATTGGTAAAGTAAATTTTAGATTGTTGTGACCTGTGGAGAAGTGGAAATATAAAAATCAGTGCACTCCTCCCACCTCGGTCATGACACAGGGGAGACAGTGAGAGGTTGTTTCCGTTGACGGGGGAATCTAGAACCCGAGGGCATAGTCTCAGGATAAGGGACTGATCATTTAGGACTGAGGTGAGGAGAAATTTCTTTACTCAAAGGGTTGTAAATCTTTGGAATTCCCTATCCCAGAGGGTTGTGGATGCTCTATTATTGAATACATTTAAGGCTGGGATAGACAGACTTTTGGTCTCTCAGGGAATCAAGGAATATGGGGAATGGGTGGGAAAGAGTAATTGAGACAGAAGATCAGCCATGATCATACTGAATGGCGGAGCAGGACCGAGGGGCTGAATGGTCTAATCCTGCTGCTATTTCTAACACTCAAAAAGCTCAACACCATCCAGGACAAAGCAGCCCACTTGATTGGCACCCCATCCACAAATATTCACTCCCTTCACCACCGACACACAGTGGCAGCAGTGCATGCCATATACAAGATGCACTGCAGCAAATCACCAAGCCTCCTTTGAGCATCTTCCAAACCTGTGGCCTCTACCTAGAAGGACAAGGGCAGCAGATGCATGGGAACACCACCACCTGCAAACTCCCCTCCAAGCCACACACCATCCTGACTTGGAACTATATCACCGTTCCTTCATCATTGCCAATGTTCCCTGTGAGCCGCACAGCTATGCAGCCACCTGACGGTCCCTGTGCAAGCCATGCACAAGTTGTCCCATTTAAGAAGCTATGCGTGGGCGGCCACACAAAAATTTTTTAAGGGGCCATGCACTTAAATAAATCACCCGCAGATACCAAAAAAGAATTAGAGGAAGTGTGGATCATTGCTAGGTCAAAATGTTGGAACTCCCTTCCGAATAGCACTGTGGGTGTATCTACACCCCTAGGTCTGCAGCGGTTCAAGAAGGCAGTTCACCACCACCTTCTTAAGGGCAATTAGGGATGGGCAATAAATGCTGGCCTTGCCAGTGACGCCCACATCCCATGAACGAATAAAAAAAACTATTTGGAACTTTGTATACTCTGTGAGATTATGTAACCATTCAGTACCATCCAGTATCTATCACTTTTAAAGAACTTCACGAGGGTGAACAGGTTAATCAATAATGATATTTACAGGACAACATTGCATGTGTTGTAATTCAAAATTTCATGGTTGAGGATTCTCCTCTTCCCAACTTAGAGTATTTTTTACTCTGAAAGCACTCAGTATCATTCACATAATCCCCATGTTTCTCAGCATGGTACATGAACTGCAAAGTCTGTCCCTGTGCAATTAAACTGCTCTGTTTATTACTGTTTGCCTATCACACTTGTACACCACTCCCAACTAGTATGAGTTTGGGGTTGTAGTAATTTGACTAAATTCAGCTGTAACTTTCAATCCACGTAACCAAAAATGAAACTTATCAAATTTTCAGTTGCTTTTCCCTGTCCATTGTTAACAATAGCATGGTGCAGAATGCTGTCTCGTCGTTCATCATTGTTATTTTTCTAATGCAGACTTCTTAGATCTTAGTATTTTGTTTACACCAGAACAGACAAATCTATTTCTCTTTCCAATTTAACAACAACAACTTGCATTTATATAGCACCTTTAACATAGCAAAATGTCCCAAGGTGCTTCACAGGAGCGTTACCTGACAAAAGAGTCACCAAAACACATATGGAGATATTAGGACAGGTGACTAAAAGTTTGATCAAAGAGGTAGGTTTTAAGGAACATCTTAAAGGAGGAGAGAGAGGTGGAGAGGTTTAGGGAGAAAATTCCAGAGCTTAGGGCCGAGGCAGTTGAAGGCACAGCTGCCAATGGTGGAGCGATTAAAATTGGGGATGTTCAAGTAGGGCTGGAGGAGATTACAGAGATAGGGAGGGGTGAGCTCATAGAGGGATTTGGAAACAAGGATGTGAATTAAAGCCTGGCTCAGGTATAAAATTAAAACCCGACCCAGGCCCGACCCGGACCACAGCCAACCCAAACCCGACCCGATCCGAGCCCGAATGCTGGACCCAGAATATAGACCTGACCCGATCCGAGCCTGACACATGTAATCGGGTTTGGGTCAGGTAACCAGGCTTTAATGAGAATTTTACATTTGATGTGCTGCCAGATCAGGAGTCACTGTAGGTCAGCAAGCACAGGGGTGACGTGAGAATGGGACTTGGTGCGAGTTAGGATACAGGAAGCAGAATTATGGATGAGCTCAAGTTTTTGTAGGGTGGAAGAAGAGAAGCCAGCCAGGAGAGCATTGGAATAGTCAAGTCTAGAGGTAATAAGACATGAATGAGGGTTTCAGCAGCTGAGACAGCAGCAATGTCAGGTAATTTTATGAAGGTGGAAGTAAACAGTCTTGGTGATGGAATGGATATGTGGTCAGAAGGTCAGATACAACATCAAGGCTGCGAATTGCCTTGTTCTTAACCTTGCATGGGTCCAGATGTGAAGTAGCCTTGCCCTGTGATATCTGCACATCATTTTCTGCATTTCATTGCTCCACAGTCACTTCACAGACAAGTCACTACACACAAACTGTACCTCTCTCTGTGGTAGAATTCCCATTAAAATATTCTGCGATGTAACACTACACGGCAGACATACCTATGAATTTGCAACCTGCTAACTGAAAAGAAAACATCACAATGAGAATCTGTTTATGCTGAGACCAAGGGCTGCAATAGGAACATGAGAGCATGAGAAATAGAAACAGGAGTAGGCCATTCGGCCCCTTGTGCCTGCTCCAGCACTCAAGAAGATCATCAACCTCAACTCCACTTTCCTGCCAGATCCCATATCGATTAATTCCCTTAGTGCCCAAAAAAAAGTATTTCAAAGATTCACAACCCTCTGAGTAAAGAAATTATTCCTCATCTCAGTCCTAAATGGACAGCCCCTTATCCTGAGACTGTGATGGCTGGTTCTAGAGTCTCCAGTCAGGGATCCAGCTTCTCATCCTCCACCCTTCAAGCCCTCTTAGAATTTTATACATTTCAATGATCACGTCTCATTCTTCTACACTCCAGAGAACACAGGCTCAATCTCTCCTCTTCGACAGCCCTCTGACCCAAAGAATCAATCTAGTGGACCTATGTTGCACCCCTTGTAAGGCAAGTATATCCTTCCTCAGGTACAGAGACTAAAACTGTACACAGTATTCCAGCTGTGGTCTTACCAAGACCCTGTACACTTGTACTCCAACCCCTTGCAATAAAGTCCAGCATGCCACTTGGTTTCCTAGTTGCTTGCTGTACCTGCACATTAACTTTCTGTGATTCATGTACAAGGATACCCAAATCACTCTACATGCCAACATTTACTAGTCTCTCACTTTTTAAAAACATCCTGCTTTCCATTGTTCCTTGAACCTAAGGAAGTGAAGACTGGGGTCACACCATGAGGAATGATTGAAATGAGAGATAGAAAACATTCTAATATAAAAGCAAAATACTGCAGATGCTGGAAATCTGAAATAAAAACAGAAAGTGCTTGAAATACGTAGTGGGTCTGGCAGCATTTGTGGAGAGAGAGACAGAGTTAACTTTCTGATGAAAGGTCATCGACCTGAAACGTTAACTCTGTTTGTCTCTCCACAGACACTGCCAGACCTGCTGAGTATTCCCAGCATTTTCTGTCTTTATTATCGTAAATGTTCTCCTGGGGGACAAGGGTAGGTGAGGGATTGATTGACCAAATCAATGGCTGCAGAAATATTGTGGTGAATGGAAGGCCAAAGTTGAGGGTTTGTTCGAAAGTGTTTTAGTAATAGGGATTTCAGGGAAGAGACTTTTTTTCCCGTGGGGACATAGAAGGAAGTGGGGTTGGAAGGAGGTTTGGGGAATATGGATGATGAGCAATTCAAGGAAGTAGTTAGAGATAGCCTGGTCTGTGAACATGATGAAGGGAGTAGAGAAGTCACGTGAGATGGCAAGGCCGAGGGCGAGCCATGAATATTGGTAGGAGAGTTTATATGGAGGGAGCAATTTAGAGAGAGACAGGAGGACAATTAATGTCAAAGAGAGAGGGCAAGGGAGCTAAGATAGAGAATGAAATCACCAAGAAAAAGCAGTTTACTCAGTAAAAATCATCAATAAAGATTTAAAGACAAGGTGAGAGGATGGGACAAAGTGAGGCACTTGAAGGTAAAGAAGGTGGAAGAGGAGTAGGTAGAGATGCAAGGTATGACTTGATGAAACGCTACAGTAGTTTGGGCAGAGCTGGCAGTGGAAAGTATGCTCAGGCGAGGAGGCTTCAGTATCAGGAAGAGCATTACTGCCCATCAGCTTAACTTCCAGTCAAAGCCAGAAAATCAATGCAGTCATCCACATTACATTAGTAGAAGTAAGCATCTCCTTTCCAAGAGAATGGAGGGAAATGGAGAGGCAGTAGTGATTGTTAATTCACTGCCTGGGTCCAAGGGGGACAGTGGTAGGTGAGGTAAGTGTGTGTATCTGCACCGCATGGACTGTAGCGGTCCAAGAAGGTGAGTCACCACCACCAGGTAATGGAATTAGAGTCGCCAACTCTGGTTGGACTATTCCTGGAGGTTGCAGCACATGACCTTCAAACACCAACCGCCCCTCAAGGTCAAACAGACATTTTTGCTCCTCTCCAATATTTCTAGAACTAAGAAAATGTTGAATGAAAATGAAAAAAACATTTTTTAATGTTTCTATGATTTTTCTCCTGCCGTTTTGCTTCCAGCAGTGTCCTGGAAATTCATTCCTAGGGATTTTAGGGCAATCCTGGAGGGTTGGCAACAGTAGAAACTCTCCAGCAATCAATAGAATTTTGCCAAAACACACCAATAAATAAATACAACTTTTGTAAGTTTGGAAACATTTAATTTCTAAATGCCTCACTGGGTTTAACTTTGTCTTTTGAAAGAGCCACTGAACCCAATCAATGAACTCTTTCTGGGGGCTCGGTTTGTGCTCAGCTCCAGGACTGGGACATCTGCTGAGAATTAAAAGCAAAAAAAACCCCTCAGAACTTTCAGCTTTTTCTTCTACTTTTACGCAGGAAGTTACAGGTCAGTCCAGAAACTAAAAATACTCTTACCAGCCTCCAGCTTACAATACATTGAGCTTTTTTACAGAATGATGCTATTGGCCTATAGTTACAGATCAGGAAGTGTCAGTATACAAATTGTGTCACATAAACAGAGGAACAATGCTCTGCTCTTTGCACAGTGTTGGGTCATCGCCAGGTACCAGCCTGGCAGCTGCAGATCCGCAAGAACTGGCTCTTTGCTCCGTCAATATGAAGCGTTCAGGTAGGAAGAGCTTCACTGATTCTGCTGCAATTTTCCTGCTGTCTTGTTTGATGAAGTGTCCTTAACTGATCTGACTGGCCCCACTCTGCATTCACACTGGCCCATGCTCAGTGTTAATCTAGCTGTGTTTCTACTGAATGCAATTGTAGGACTGGGTTTCAGATCCCATCAATACCTTTTCAAATGAAGAATAATTGTATTATTGTGTAAAGTGAAGCTCAGTTGATTATGTAGATAATGGGTTATTAATTACCTCGACTGCTCACAAAAAAAAACCTCATCCAATTTACTCCCGGATTTAATGTAGTAAATTGTGAATATACAGCCTAAGCTAGGGAAAGTAGGAAAAGAAAATGAATCCTTAATGCTTTATTGAGATTGCTAAATCTGATTAGGAAGATATTTTCTGCTGGTGACTTTTAAATGATATTGAAGTTTTGTGCCACCAACATCTGTGGTCAGGAGTTACATGGTCTTTATAGACAGAGAATCTCCTAACAGACAGATCAGAAGCATTGTCTGAACTCTCGACTGCTTTAAGACAAGTTCAAACTGAACTAGCAACAATGTTCAACAGAATGTAAAATTGTCAGAAGATATTAAACTAAGTGTTAGTTTTGGGTGAGATGAGGTAGGGTGGGAGAAGTCTGTCGTGGAGCAGAAACGCCAGCAGAGACCCATTGGGCTGAATGGTCACTTTCTGTGCTGTAATATTCTATGTTGTGCTAAAGATCTCCTGCAAGTCTCTGGATTTTCCTGATGGCACAGAAAAAATTTTCCACAAAAATCTTTGAGGAATGTGTTTGCCACCATTGCTTTGAGTGAGACTGTTGACTCAATGCTTAGCCAATCACAGAGGGCTGTACTGTAACTTTGGTGATTTTTGGTAGAGTTTATGATGTAGTTGATTAATGGTGTTTCTCCATTTTTCATGCCTTCTTGTTTCAATAAGAATTTCTCTTTCACTGAATTACCTCAGGCCAGCATCTCACATAATCAAATTAAAATAGTAATTTCACAAATGACAAAGTCCCAAACTATTTCTAAATTATCCACCAACATGAGAACAGGCATCACCACACCCTGGGCTTCCCTTATTGCTCACTCCGATAGATTATGTGGATAATTGCTGCATCACTAACACTATGAATTAGTTATTTCTCAAAATAGAATACAAGAAATAGGAGCAGGAGTAGACCATTCAGCCCCTTGACCCTGCTCCGCCATTCAATATATTCATGGTTGATCTTCTGCCTCAACTCCACTTCCCCATCCGCTCGCCATATCCCTTGATTCCCTGAGAGACCAAAAATCTATCTATCCCAGCCTGAAATATATTCAATGATGGAGCATCCACAAACCTCTGGGGTAGAGAATTCCAAAGATTCACAACCCTTTGACTGAAGAAATGTCTCCTCAGTTCAGTCCTAAATGATCAGCACCTTATCCTGAGACTGTGCCCCCATGTTTTAGATTCCCAATCCAGGGGAAACAGCCTGTCAGTATCTACCCTATCCAGCCCCTTCAGAATCTTGAATGTTTCAATGAGATCACCTCTCATTCCTCTAAACTCCAGAGAATAAAGGCTCAATTTACTCAGCCTCTCAACATAGGACATCCCAGGGAGCAATCTAGTGAACCTTCACTGTACCGGCTTCAGTGCAAGTATATCCTTCCTTAAATATGGAAACCAAAATTGTGCCCAATACTCCAAGGTGGTTTCACCAAAGCCCAGTACAATTGTAGCAAGACTTCTCTATTCCTATACTCCAATCCCCTTGCAATAAAGGGCAACATGCCATTTGCCTTCCTAATTGCTTGTTGTACCTGCATGCTAACTTTCTGCATTCCTTGTACAAGTTTCACACCTTTCAAAAAATATTCAGCTTTTCTATTCTTACTACCAAAGTGAATAACCTCACACTTCCCGACATTATACCTGTCTATATCTCTTTGCAGCCTCTTTGTGTCCTCCTCACAACTTGCTTTCGCATCTAGCTTTGTATCGTCAGCAAATTTAGATTCATTACTCTCTCTCTTCATCTAAGTCATTAATATAGATTGTAAATAGCTGAGGCCCCAGCACTGATCCTTGCAGCACTTCACTATTCACAGCCTGTCAACTTGAAAATGTCCCGTTTATTTCCACTCTTTGCTTCCTGCCTGTTAAACAATCCTCTATCCATGCTTTTAGCATCTACCTCTGGGTGCATTGACTAAACCTACACTCTGTCACAGAAGAACTTAAAACAATTACCACCACCAGGGAAAGGGTACTGAGAAAATTATTAGAATTTAAAGCTGACAAGCCCCCAGGTCCTGATGGAATTCATCCTAGGGTCTTAAAAGAAGTAGCTGCTGAGATAGTGGATGCATTGGTTTTATTTTTCCAAAATTCCCCAGATTCTGGAAAGGTCCCATCAGATTGGAAAATAGCAAATGTAACTCCACTATTCAAGAAAGGAGGAAGACAGAAAGCAGGAAACTACAGGTCAGTTAGCTTAACATCTGTCATAGGGAAAATGCTGGAATATATTATCAGAGGTTATAGCGGGGCACTTCGAAAATCTCAGTGCAATCAGGCTGAGTCAACATGGTTTTGTGAAAGGGAAATTGTGTTTGACTAATTTATTAGAGTTCTTTGAGGAAGTAACAAGCAACATGGATAAAGGGGAACCTGTGAATGGGTATACTTAGATTTCCAGAAGGCATTTGACAAGGTGCCAATCAAAGGTTACTAAACAATATAAGAGCCCATGGTTTAGGGAGTAACATAGTAGCAGAATTGGTTAGCTAACAAGAAACAGAGAGTAGGCATAAATGAATTGTTTTCACGTTGGCAAGCTGTAACTAGTGGAGTGCCACAGGGATCAACTATTCACAATCTATATCAATGACTTGGATGAAGGGACAGAATGTACGGTTGCTAAATCTGCTGATGACACAAAGATAGGTAGGAGAGTAAGTTGTGAAGAGGATATGAGGATATCCAAAGGGATATAGATAGGTAAAGTGAGTGGGCAAAGATTTGGCAGATGGAGTATAATGAGGGAAAGTGTGAACTTGTCCACTTTGGCTGGAAGAATAGAAAAGCAACATATTATTTAAATGGTGAGAGATTGCAGAACTCTGCGATGCAGAGAGATCTGGGTGTCCTAGTACACGAAACACAAAAAGTTAGTATACAGGTACGGCAAGCGATTAGGAAGGCAAATGCAATGTTGTCGTTTATTGCAAGGGGAATGGAATATAAAAGTAGAGATGTTTTGCTACAGTTGTACAGGGCATTGGTGAGACCACATCTGGAGTACTGCGTACAGTTTTGGTCTCTTTACTTAAGAAAGGATATAATTGCATTAGAAGCAGTTCAGAGAAGGTTCACTTTACTAATTCCTGGGATGAGAAGGTTATCTTTTGAGGAAAAGTTGAACAGGTTGGGTCTGTATTTATTGGAGTTTAGAAGAATGAGAGGTGATCTTATTGAAACATATAAGATCCTGAGGGGACTTGACAAGGTGGATGCTGAAATTATATTTCCTCTTGTGGGAGAGACTAAAACTAGCAGCACAGTTTAAAAATAAGGAGTCTCACATTTAAGACAGAGATGAGGAGAATTTTTCTCTCTCAGAGGGTTGTGAGTGTGTGGAACTCTCTTCCCCAGAGAGTGGTGGAGGCAGAGTCATTGAATGTTTTGAAGGCAGAGGTAGACAGATTCTTGACAAACAAGGGAGTCAAAGGATATCGGGGGTAGGCAGGAAAGTAGAGTTGAGTCCACAAACAGATCAGCCATGATCGTATAGAATGGAACAGGCTTGAGGGGCCGAATAGCCAACTCTTGCTCTTAGTTTGTATGTTCATATGTATTAAATATTTCACAGAGAACATTCCCCTCAGTATATATATTATATATTTTAAATTCTGTGCAAGAAACAAAGGCAAACTAAATAGTTTCAGTTAATGTACAAATGAAAGTCAGCATTTTGCATTTGTCAAGCCGCTATGCCAAGTGTCAGTAACAATGCAGCAGCCATTGAGATTAAGTATCAGTTAGTTCCATTGGGAGCATTTGCTATCTCTGAAGCATAAGAGTGTGTTTCTGCTGTGAGGAGCTGTCATTCCAATTCAATCCTGAATAAAGATTGTGTGCTGATTGTAAACGATCCTGTAGCAGTGTCTACAGAAGCACAAGGAGCCAGTATTCATCCCTCACCTGAATAAGTAGGCAAGGCTTTGGTTGAACATCTCAGTCCAAAGAGAAAGCACCTGTGACAGTGCAGCGCTCCCTCAGTACTGACCCTCCAACAGTGCTGCACTCCCTCAGTACTGACCCTCTGACAGTGCACCACTCCCTCAATACTGCCCCTCCGACAGTGCAGCGCTCCCTCAGTACTGAACCTCCGACAGTGCAGTGCTCCCTCAGTACTGCCCCTCCGACAGTGCAGCACTCCCTCAGTACTGAACCTCCGACAGTGCAGTGCTCCCTCAGTACTGACCCTCCGACAGTGCAGCATTCCCTCAGTACCGACCCTCCGACAGTGCAGCACTCCCTCAGTACTGACCCTCCGACAGTGCAGCACTCCCTCTGTACTGACCCTCCGATAGTGCAGCAGTCCCTCAGTACTGCCCCTCCGACAGTGCAGTGTTCCCTCAGTACTGACCCTCCAACAGTTCAGCACTCCCTCAGTACTGACCCTCTGACAGTGCAGTGTTCCCTCAGTCCTGCCCCTCCGACAGTGCAGTGTTCCCTCAGTACTGACCCTCCAACAGTTCAGCACTCCCTCAGTACTGACCCTCTGACAGTGCAGTGCTCCCTCAGTACTGACCCTCCGACAGTGCAGCGCTCCCTCAGTACTGACCCTCCGACAGTGCAGCGCTCCCTCAGTACTGACCCTCCGACAGTGCAGCGCTCCCTCAGTACTGACTCTCCGACAGTGCAGCGCTTCCTCAGTACTAGCCCATGACAGTGCAGCACTCCCTCAGTACTGACCCTCCAACAGTTCAGCACTCCTTCAGTAATGACCCTCTGACAGTGCAGCGCTCCCTCAGCATTGACCCTCTGATAGTGCAGCGGTCCCTCAGTACTGACCCTCCAACAGTGCAGCATTTCCTCAGTACTGACCCTATGACAGTGCAGCACTCCCTCAGTACTGACCCTCTGATAGTGCAGCAGTCCCTCAGTATTGACCCTCCAACAGTGCAGCACTCCCTCAGTATTGACCCTCCAACAGTGCAGCACTCTCTCAGTACTGACACTCCGACAGTGCAGCCCTCCTTCAGTACTGACCCTCTGACAGTGCAGTGCTCCCTCAGTATTGACTCTCCAACAGTGCAGCACTCCCTCAGTACTGACCCTCTGACAGTGCAGCGCTCACTCTGCACTGACCCTCCGACAGTGCAGCGCTCCCTCAGTACTAACCCTCTGACAGTGCAGCACTCCCTCAGTACTGACCCTCCGACAGCACAGCACTCCCTCAGTACTGACCCTCTGACAGTGTGGCACTCCCTCAGTACTGACCCTCCGACAGTGCTGCTCTCCCTCAGTACTGACCCTCCTACAGTGCAAGCACTCCCTCATTACTGACCCTCTGACATTGCAGCACTCTCTCAGTACTAACCCTCTGACAGTGCAGCACTCCCTCAGTACTGACCCTCCGACAGTGCAGCACTCCCTCAGTACTGACCCTCCGACAGTGCAGCTCTCCCTCAGTACTGACCCTCCTACAGTGCAAGCACTCCCTCATTACTGACCCTCTGACAGTGCAGCACTCCCTCAGTACTAACCCTCTGACAGTGCAGCACCCCCTCAGTACTGACCCTCCGACAGTGCAGCACTCCCTCAGTACTGACCCTCCGACAGTGCAGCGCTCCCTCAGTACTAACCCATGACAGTGCAGCACTCCCTCAGTACTAACCTTCTGACAGTGCAGTGCTCCCTCAGTACTGATCTTCCTACAGTGCAAGCACGCCCTCAGGGGCGGCACAGTGGCGCAGTGGTTAGCACTGCAGCCTCACAGCTCCAGCGACCCGGGTTCAATTCTGGGTACTGCCTGTGTGGAGTTTGCAAGTTCTCCCTGTGTCTGCGTGAGTTTCCTCCCACATGCCAGACTTGCTGGTTGATAGGTTAATTGCCCCTAGTATAGGTAGGTGGTAGGGAAATATAGGGACAGGTGGGGATGTGGTAGGAATTAGTGTAGGATTAGTATAAATGGGTGGTTGATGGTCGGCACAGACTCGGTGGGCCGAAGGGCCTGTTTCAGTGCTGTATCTCTAAACTAAACTAAACAGTACTGACCCTCCGACAATGCAGCACTCCCTCAGTACTGACCCTCCTGCAGTGCAGCACTCCCTCAGTACTAACCGTCTGACAGTGCGGCACTCCCTCAGTACTAACCTTCTGACAGCGCGGCACTCCCTCAGTATTGACCCTCTTACAGTGCAAGTACTCCCTCAGTACTGACCTTCTGACAGTGCAGCTCTCCCTCAGTACTGACCCGCCGACAGTGCAGCACTCCCTCAGTACTGACCCTCCGACGGTGCGGCGCTCCCTCAGTATTGACTGTGTTTCCTTTTTTATTAAAGAAACCTCGAGCACAGACCTAGTGATTCTGTATGAAGAGGAGGCAGACGAGTGGAGTGCGTACTTGAAACAGGTTTTCTTAGAACAATTAAATCCACAGAGTATCTACTGCTACAGAGTTGGATGCCCCAATGATCTAAGGATTGCTGCTCCTATCTTGGCCACTTACCGATGTAAGTTGCTTGTCCTCACCCCTGGATTCCTCACCATGCTGACAATCCCAAAGAGAATCGATCTCAGCAAGATTTTGCAACCACCTAATGAAGTGGTGGTTCTGCTTTGCGGAGTGCCAAGCTCAGACGGACTCTACCAGCTGGTACCTGTGGAGAGAGGAATCTGGGAGCTCTCGAGCAGTCAGGATGCTCAGGAATACCTGTCTGTTGTCATCAGCATCATCAATTCAGGTAAAGTCATGAAGCTTTGGGATTTGGAATTGTTAAGTCTTTATATTTTGTAATGTAATCCTGATGGTTACCCTAGCTTCTTTTATTTTTATGCTTATTTTAGAACTTCAAAAACAACCAGGAAGTGTCGACAAAAAGATAATACAAGCAGTGGAAATTGTGGAAAGGTTGTCACATTATTCAAATCTGGAGGAAGGTTCTGAAAAAAATACTTTAAACCCTATTTCTTTAATGGGAATCTTTCATTAACCACTGGTGACATGAGGAAACATTGTTTGTACGCAGCAAGTTATTGTGATCTGGAATGTGCTGTCTGAAAGGGCAGTGGAAGTAGATTCAATAATAACGAAATATTTGAAGGGAAATCATTTGCAGGTTTATGGGGAATGAGTATTGGACAGTGGGACTAATTGGACGCTCTTTAAATAGCTGGCACAGGCACGATTAGCCAAAGGGCCTCCTTGTGTGTTTTATTATTCTGTGATTCTGACAGGTCTCCTTGCATGACAAGGGAGATAGAGATTATGATGAAATAAAATCGGTGTATAATGAATGTCAGGTGAATTCTTCAAGCGAGAACTACCCACATACAATAATTTGAGAGGGGAAGTGAAGAGGAAAATAAGACTGGCAAAGGGAGAATAGGAGAATAGAATGGCGGTCGACATAAATTAACATGATTCTTTGTATCAGTGTTAACTAAGGAAATGGAAGGTGACAAAATATTAGAAGAAGCAGAGAGAGTAGAGGCAATGGATTGGATAAAAATTGAGGGGGTGGGGGGGGTGGGTACTAAAAAGGTTGGCTATGCTTAGTGGATAAGTCACCTGGTCTGGATGGCTTGCATCCCAGGTTGCTAAAGGAAGTGGGGGTGGGGATAGTGGAGGGGCTTACCATAATCTTCCAATCTTCCCTCGATATGGTGGAGATGCCAGAGGATTGGAGAGTGGCAAATGTGACACCTTTATTTAAGAAAGGGTGTAAGGACAGTCTTAGCAACTACAGGACAGTTAGTTTAACATCAGTGATTGGTGAGGTTTTAGAAACTATAACCAGGGAAAATATCAACGGACACTTAGGTTTGAGTTAATTAAAGATAGCCAGCACAGATTTGTAAAAGGCAGAGCATGCTTGACTAATTTAATTGAACTTTTTGATGCAGTAACAGAGAAGGTTGATGAAGGAAATGCAGTGGATGTACACAGTAATCCAGATGTGGTCACATCAATGCCCTGTATAGCTGAAGCATAACCTCCCTACTTTTATATTCAATTCCCCTTGCAGCAAATAACATTCTATTAGCTTTCCCAATTACGTGCTGTACCTGCATACTAACCTTTTGCGATTCATGCACTAGGACACCCAGATCCCTCTGCATCTCAGAGCTCTGCAATCTCTCACCATTTAGATAATATGCTTCTTTTTTATTCTTCCTGCCAAAATGGACAATTTCCCACTTTCCCACATTAAACTCCATTTGCCTGATCTTTGTCCACTCACTTAACCTATCTATAATCCCTTTGTAGCCTCCTTACGTCCTCTTCACAAGTTACTTTTCTTTGTGTCATCAGCAAATTTAGCAATCATACCTTCGGTCCCTTCATCTAAGTCATTTATATAAATTGTAAAAAGTTGAGGCCCCAGCACAGATCCCTGTAGCACACCACTCGTTACATCTTGCCAACCAGAAAATGACCCATTTATGTCTACTCTCTGGTTCCTGTTATCTAGCCAATCTCCTATCCATGCCAATATGTTACCCCCTACACCATGAGCTTTTATTTTCTGCAATAACCTTTGATGTGGCACCTTATCAAATGTCATATTTCTTGTTGCTCCACACACCACAATAAAAATAATAAAAAAGTGCAAATTTGCCAAAATTCTAGGGAGAACTCACAAAATAACCCTGGCCCTGACCTCAGGTCACACATTGTAGGGATTTGCTCCGTGTTACGTGTTTACCAAGTGTCTCTCACTGGCGAGAGAGAGTAAGTTCACTCCTGTCTGTCTCCTGAGAGTGCGTTGAGATAAACCAAGCTAGTCCTCAGACCCTCTCCTCAATTCTGTCCATCAAGGACTGGCCCTCCCAGCTGCTGATCAAAGTTAAATCTTGAAGAAAAAGCCAGCCCTGTGGTGTGGGGAGCAGGCAGTGACTGTCTCTCTGCTCCAGCAGAGCTGCCTATCAAACACAATGGGGAATAAATAGTAGACAGGACAATGTACTTCTTCTGTTGTAGATGGTGTGGAGGAGGGATTGGTATTGCAATCTGCCCGACACAAACTTTCCCCACTCCAGCATTTGCTTTTTCACAGCATGAACCCTGATTTACTGTGAACATTGACAGAACAATATCAATGTCTTTAGCAGGGTCACTTGTCTCACTTTTACCCACTCAGCAAAGTTACTGAAAATCATATTTTAAGAAAAGTCACCTGAAATCCAAAGACAGGCACAGTTTCACGAATGTATAGCACTGTGATAAACTGGGTCAAAATCAGGGAAAAGCATCAGCATTTGCTTCACGGCCTTAATTCTACAAGAGTGACTACCCTGGATAGGGTACGTCCTTGATTTGCAAAGTTCTATCTGCAGAAAATAATGGGGCAAATTTCTTTGGCGGGTGGGGGGGAAGTGTCTCCTGATTGCCCCCCATGACTTCAACAGAAGAGGAACTTAGCAACAGGTAGTGGCCATTCAGCCCTTCGAGCCTGTTCATTTATTCAGTTAGATCATGGCTGATCTGTATCTTAACTCCAGCTATCCAAACAACTCCTTTAATGACCATAACCGCCTCAGTTAGATTACCTTTAATCTTCGATACTCAAGAGAATACAAGCCTAGTCTATGGAACCTATTCTCGTAGTTTAACTCTTTCAGCTCTGTGAGAGACGGGGAAACTCTGGAGAAACAGACTAAGCATTGTTTATGCCAATTTTTCGGGGTTCTGTGTCCTTCTGCTCAAGCTGTAGTGGATAACTGTGACAGCCCCTGTGGAATTTCATCTGCTCTATAACTTGGATTATAAGTTTCAGTTGTGTCTCCATATTGGTGCCATGAAACTGAACCGGACTAGCCACATAAATGCTGTGGCTATAACAGCAAGTCAGAGACTGGGAATTCTGCAGCGAGTAACTCACCTCCTGACTCCCCAAAGCCTATCCGCCATCTGTAGGGCACAAGTCAGGAGTGTGATGGAATACTCTCACTTGCCTGGATGGGTGCAACTCCAACAACACTCGGGAAGCTTGAAACCATCCAGGACAAAGCAGCCCGCTTGATTGGCACCCCATCTACAAACATTCACTCCCTCCACCACTGACGCACAGTGGCAGCAGTGTGTACCATCTACAAGATGCACTGCAGCAACTCACCAAGGCTCCTTAGACCGGACCTTCCAAACCTGCAACCTCTACCACCTAGAAGGACAAGGGCAGCAAATACATGGGAACACCACCACCTACAAGTTCCCTTCCAAGTCACACACCATCCTGACTTGGAACTATATCGCCGTTCCTTCACTGCCGCTGGGTCAAAATCCTGGAACTCCCTTCCTAACAGCACTGTGGGTGTACCTACCCCACATGGACTGCAGCGGTTCAAGAAGGCAGCTCACCACCACCTTCTCAAGGGCAATTAGGGGTGGGCAATAAATGCTGGCCTGGCCAGCGACGCCCACATCCCATGAACAAATAAGAAATTTAGAGCAGATGTGCAAACATTTCACCTGTCCAGATTGTAACAGAGATCCTGTAACTACAGTTAGAATCCTTAGTGCAGATATTGTCAAAGCTCATGAGACGGAAAGTGAATCAGAAGACGTTGTGGCATTTCAATTGTAACAACCTGGTACCCGGTCACTAATTGGTGGAAAGTATTTAACTTGTGGTCTCTCAATTTCATGATTTGAGAAATTAAGTGATTTTCTTGATAACTAAAACTGAATTCGAGCTGAATTTTTTTTGAGCTTTGACTAGGTTTGGCTTCAGTGAGAATATTTTCCTGCATTAACGAAAGAGCTTGTGTTATTATGGCACCTTTCATGACTTCAGGATGTCCTAGAGTGCTTTACAGCCAATTAGTACTTTTAAAATATAGTTTCTGTTGTAACGTCGAAAAGGCACTGGCCAACTTGTGCACAGTAAAATCCCACAAACAGCAATTAAATAAATAATCAAGGAATCTGTTTTAGTGATAAATATTGCCACTGCACTTCCTCAAAGCAGTGCTATGGAACCTTATATCCATCTGAGAGGGCACACAGGGTCACAGTTTAACATCACATTGGAGACACAGTACCATCCAACAGTGCAGGTTTTTGTGCTTAAGTCTCTGGAGTGAGGTTTAAACCCACAATCTTCTAACTTCAAGGTGAGAGTGCAACCCACTGAGCCACAGCTGATACGGCCAGACAGCCATGTCGCCTTATTGGTAAGCCGCAGTAAATAAGGACACACTCCCTGTCTCAGTTCCCTCCCCACCTGCTGTTTGGGGAATTGAAACAAGAAGTGCATTTGTTGCTGGATCTGCTGCTGTTAAAAGCATGCTAATAATTTTTAAATAATATTTGCATTGACAGTGAGTCATGGTGCTAAATACTGAGATCCATCTCTTTGTCAAATCACTAACATCCGACTTTTAGACCAATAAATGGTGTAATTGGGAATTCAGTGTGGGCTATAAGGAAACTGTCCCAATGTTACTGTCAAATAAATTATGTAAATGATGCATGGGTGACTAAAGAGAGAATAATTGTTCCCTCGTGTGATCACAAAGCAGGAAATTGATTAAGTGGGTTTGATGGTTATGCAAAGCTTGATTGATTAATAATTATGATTCGAATAAAGAAATACAATTTCTGCATCAGTTGCTCTTATTTTATAATATATATACTCTGCAGGTAGTGTGGCCAAGCAGTCTAAGGCACTGGATTACAGTTCTAGTCTCACTAAGACCAAATTACTTTTGTTGGCATGGACTCGATGGGCCAAATAACAACATTTGCTGTAATGACTCAATGACATTATACTGGCTGATTTACTCAGTGTTGGAAGTGACTTGTTCTGAAACTAGTTATCAGAGTGGAGACTGGACACTCTGTCTTTTTGGATGTAAGGTTGTTTACACTGGAGGATTATTAATGCTGCTACCAATTGCTGTACATTCGAAACGTACTTTACAGGTGAATGTAAGGAAATGTCGGAAGAGGAGGAGGCCATTCAGCCTCTCGAGCCTGTTCTACCATTCTAGTCGATCAGGGCTGATCTGTATCTTAACTCCACCTTAGTTCTATATCTCTTAATACCCTTACCCAACAAAAATCTATCAATTTCAGTTTTGAAATGTTTTCAATTGACTCCCGGACTCAACAGCTTTTTGAGGGAGAGAGTTCCAGATTTCCACTCCCCTTTGTGTGAGGAATTGTTTCCTGACATCACCCCTGAATGGCCTGGCTCTAAGTTTAAGGTTCTGTCCCCTTGTTCTGGACTCCCCCCACCAGTGGAAATAGTTTCTCTCTATCTACCGCAGCCTGTGGTTTGGGAAATTATTTGTCCAGACGACGTCTAGCTCCATAATAATTGAAAGCCTTGCGTATAGCTATGCTTCCTGTAGGTGTCACACTGACTTCCTGTAACACTTCCTTGTCACACTTTATTGGTAACGCCCTCATCATTGTAAAACGGCATATCCTCCCCCTGCAGTGGGACATGTGATATTCGATCCACTGGTAATATATGCAAAGTCCTGCATGCGGCTCACACTTCCTGCGAGAGTCACGCTTCTGTCATCAAGCTGGCTTCGAAATAGGAAATAAAAGCAAAATACTGCGGATGCTGGAAATCTGAAACAAAAACAAGAAATGCTGGAATCACTCAGCAGGTCTGGCAGCATCTGTGGAAAGAGAAGCAGAGTTAACGTTTCGGGTCAGCGACCCTTCTTCGGAACTGACAAATATTAGAAAAGTCACAGATTATAAACAAGTGAGGTGGGGGTGGGGCAAGAGATAACAAAGGAGAAGGTGCAGATTGGACCAGGCCACATAGCTGACCAAAAGGTCACGGAGCAAGGGCAAACAATATGTTAATGGTGTGTTGAAAGACAAAGCATTAGTACAGATTAGGTGTGAATACATTGAATATTGAACATCAGCAAGTGCAAACCTGAAGAAAAACAACCTGAAAAAAACAGTGGGTAAGCAAACTGAACAAACTAAGATGAAATGAAATAAATGCAAAAAAAATTGTAAAAAATGTAAAAAGGAATGTAAAAAAAAAAGGAAGAAAAAATAACTAAAAATGACTAAAAATGAAAGTAAAATGGGGGGCTGTCATGCTCTGAAATTATTGAACTCAATGTTCAGTCCGGCAGGCTGTAGTATGCCTAATCGGTAAATGAGATGCTGTTCCTTGAGCTTGCGTTGATGTTCACTGGAACACTGCAGCAATCCCAGGACAGAGATGTGAGCATGAGAGCAGGGGGGAGTGTTGAAATGGCAAGCAACCGGAAGCTCAGGGTCCTGCTTGCGGACTGAGTGGAGATGTTCCGCAAAGCGGTCACCCAGTCTGCGCTTGGTCTCCCCAATGTAGAGGAGACCACATTGTGAGCAGCGAATACAGTATACTACATTGAAAGAAGTACAAGTAAATCGCTGCTTCACCTGAAAGGAGTGTTTGGGGCCTGGGATAGTGAGGAGAGAGGAGGTAAATGGTATTACACCTCCTGCGATTGCAAGGGAAGGTGCCCTGGGACGGGGACGAGGTGGTGGGGGTAATGGAGGAGTGGACCAGGGTGTCGCGGAGGGAATGATCCCTTCGGAATGCTGACAGGGGAAGGGAGGGGAAGATGCGACTGGTAGTGGCATCACGCTGGAGGTGGCGAAAATGGCGGAGGATGATCCTTTGGATATGGAGGCTGGTGGGATGAAAAGTGAGAACAAGGGGAACCCTGTCACGGTTCTGGGAGGGAGGGGAAGGGGTGAGGGTAGAGGTGCGGGGAATGGGTCGGACACGGTTGAGGGCCCTGTCAACCACAGTGGGGGGAAATCCTCGGTTGAGGAAAAAGGAGGTCATATCAGAAGCACCATCATGGAAGGTAGCATCATCAGAGCAGATGCGTCGGAGACGGAGAAACTGGGAGAATGGAATGGAGTCCTTACAGGAGGTAGGGTGTGAAGAAGTGTAGTCGAGGTAGCTGTGGGAGTCAGTGGGCTTATAATGGATATTGGTAGACAACCTATCCCCAGAGATGGAGACAGAGAAGTCGAGGAAGGGAAGGGAAGTGTCAGAGATGGACCATGTAAAGGTGAGAGAAGGGTGGAAATTGGAAGCAAAGTTGATAAAGTTTTCTAGTTCGGGGCGGGAGCAGGAAACGGCACAGATACAGTCATCAATGTACCGGAAAAAGAGTTGGGGGAGGGGGCCTGAGTAGGACTGGAACAAAGAATGCTCGACATATCCCACAAAAAGACAGGCATAACTAGGACCCATGCGGGTACCCATAGCGACACCTTTTACTTGAAGGAAATGCATGGAGTTGAAGGAGAAGTTGTTCAATGTGAGAACAAGTTCAGCCAGGCGGAGGAGGGTGTTGGTGGATGGGGACTGGTTGGGCCTCTGTTCCAGGAAGAAGCGGAGAGCCCTCGTGGGGGATGGAGGTGTAGATCGATTGGACGTCCATAGTGAAGAGGAGGCGGTTGGGGCCAGGAAACTGGAAATTGTCAAAATGACGTAGGGCGTCAGAAGAGTCACGGATGTAGGTGGGAAGAGACTGGACCAGCGGAGAAAAGATAGAGTCTAGATAGGAAGAAATAAGTTCAGTGGGGCAGGAGCAGGCTGACACAATGGGTCTGCCGGGACAGTCCCGTTTGTGGATTTTGGGAAGGAGGTAGAAGCGGGCTGTCCGGGGTTGCGGGACTATGAGGTTGGAAGCTGTAGAGGGAAGATCTCCAGAGGAGATGAGGTCAGTGACAGTCCTTTGGACGGTGGCTTGATGTTCGGTGGTGGGGTCATGGTCCAGAGGGAGGTAGGAAGAGGTGTCTGTGAGTTGGCGTTGAGCTTCTGCAAGGTAGAGGTCGGTACGCCATACAACAACAGCACCACCCTTGTCTGCAGGTTTGATGACCATGTCGGGGTTAGACCTGAGAGAACGGAGTGCCTCAAGTTCCGAGGGGGACAGGTTAGAGTGAGTGAGGGGGGCAGAGAAATTGAGACGACCAATGTCTCGCCGACAGTTTTCAATGAAGAGATCAAGAGCGGGTAAGAGGCCAGGGGGAGGGATCCAGGTAGAGGGAGAATGCTGGAGGCGGGTGAATGGGTCTGCTGGTCGGGGGGAGGACTCCTGGTCGAAGAAGTGAGCCCGGAGGCGGAGGCGACGGAAGAAGAGCTCAACGTCATGCCGAGCGCGAAATTCATTGAGGTGGGGGCGTAAGGGGATAAAACTGAGACCTTTGCTGAGTACAGAACGCTCAGCATCAGAGAGGGGGAGGTCAGAGGGTATAGTGAATACACGGCAAGGGGTCAGATCAGAAGGGGTGGGGTCAGAGGGAAGTGAAGCGGAAGGAGGATCTGGAGGGGCATTAGTCCCCATCAGCTGCTGGAGCTTGCGTTCCTTAACACCTGAAAGGAAGAAAAAAAGTTTTTTGTTAATGCGTCGGATGAGACGTAAGATGAGATGAAACTGCGGAGTAGAACAGATTTGAGATAAGGTGAGACGGTGCTGCTGGAGAGAGAGGTCCAGTGTGTGCATATGGCGGCGCATAGCACTGAGTGTGGATCTCAGGATGCGGCGAGAGTAGCTGTCCGAGGAACGTTGTATTTCTCGGAGATACCTGTGATCCTGGGTGGTTTCAAAGCATGATGGGTGAAACTGCAGTTGGAATCCATGTGGAATCAGTCGGAGCCGGAGACAGTCACTGAGGAAGGAGATGTGGCTGTGAAAACGAGTTTTGGTAGATACCTTATCAAACACCAGGAGGGAAATAGAAAGCAATGAAGGTGAACAAGGTAAAAGAGACAAACGAAAATCCCGTCGAAGAGAAGAGCAGAACTTCTTCAAGGTAGGCATTCCTGGAAGAGAAGTGGCAGTGAATTAAACACTAAAATAAAAGCAAAATACTGCGGATGCTGGAAATCTGAAACAAAAACAAGAAATGCTGGAATCACTCAGCAGGTCTGGCAGCATCTGTGGAAAGAGAAGCAGAGTTAACGTTTCGGGTCAGCGACCCTTCTTCGGAACTGACAAATATTAGAAAAGTCACAGATTATAAACAAGTGAGGTGGGGGTTGGGCAAGAGGTAACAAAGGAGAAGGTGCAGATTGGACCAGGCCACATAGCTGACCAAAAGGTCACGGAGCAAAGGCAAACAATATGTTAATGGTGTGTTTGAAAGACAAAGCATTAGTACAGATTAGGTGTGAATATACTGAATATTGAACAGCAGCAAGTGCAAACCTGAAGAAAAACAACCTGAAAAAAACAGTGGGTAAGCAAACTGAACAAACTAAGATGAAATGAAATAAATGCAAAAAAAGATTGTAAAAAATGTAAAAAGGAATGTAAAAAAAAAAGGAAGAAAAAATAACTAAAAATGACTAAAAATGAAAGTAAAGTGGGGGGCTGTCATGCTCTGAAATTATTGAACTCAATGTTCAGTCCGGCAGGCCGTAGTGTGCCTAATCGGTAAATAGGAAAACTGGGGCTGCGTTGCCTGTGATCATCAATCTCCTGATGTATCCATTGACAGCATGCCTGTGATTTCCACTAGGTGCAGAGGAGATCGAATGCTTTCCTGCCTTGGCTTGCAGTCAGAAAATTAGTGTTCATGTTCCCATCTACTTTTTTATGCTAAAATATTCAACATAGGAAAATAATGGGTTAACAGAAGAATGTATTTTTAAATCTGTAACTACAGGGGAACCAGACCATGCAGTGAAATCTGTTGCAATGTTCTGGGATTTGGGTATAATTTCAGCCTGAACAGATGGGCTGAAGATGGCAGTCCCACTTTCCTCACTCATGTTAGCAGCAAAGCTGTCCACTCCCCAACGCACTCAGGAAATCCCAACAGAGCCAAAACTAGACGGAGACTCGGTGCATCCAGGTCACTTCCCAAAATCCAACCTCCAATCTCCAACCCCCGACCCCCTCCAACCCACAACCCCTCCTGCCTCAGCATTTATCCCCATGTCTCTTCCCCACTATCACCCCAGCTTCCCTCACCCTCTCCGTGCCCTGGCCACCTAGCAGACCACACCCTCCCACCACAGCCCATTCTATGAATCCCTGCTGCTTACAGTGGGCACGTTATAATTGAAGGCTGGTATAATGTTTGGCACACTTTATGGTGAGCATCACATCACCATGAGTGTCAGTGATAGCTTCTATCACATCAAAAATAACGTCAGCAGTGTGACGAGCTTAAGCATGTGGAGACATATTAACAAAGTGGTGAAATTAAAACACTGATATATTTATAGCAAAATGAGAAATTGCAACGTAACATAAAGCATTTCTATAGGAGTGGTTCTCTGACCCAAAGGTTAAAACAATTAAATTGAACAAGTACTTTAGCTTCATGAGGTCATGCAGTCATTTGCCTCCTGGTTTTAGACTTGCTCCATCTTAATCTTTGATCTCACAAAACAGCTGAAATCTCGAAGGCTGTGTATTTCAATCACGTTCCAGCAAATGGATAACATCAGTTTCAAGCAGTGCCTGTATGTCTGTTTTGCTTTAATACTGAGTGTTCATCCTCTCCTTCAATCACTGAGTAGTGAACTGTACTGTTCCAGTTTGATCTGATGTGGTGACAGTGGCTCGTACCAGTCTAATGGGCTGATTATTGCCTGGTTGGGCAGCCATAAAGACGGGGCTAAATTGTGGCGAGTCGAAGAGACTTAGTAGTTGGCAGGAAAAAAGACAGAGGCGCAAGGGGAGAGCCAACTGTGCGACAGCCCCGACAAACAAATTTCTTTGCAGCACCTGTGGAAGAGCCTGTCACTCCAGAATTGGCCTTTATAGCCACCCCAGGCGCTGCATCACAAACCACTGACCACCTCCAGGCGCGTATCCATTGTCTCTCGAGATAAGGAGGCCCAAAAAAAAAAAAATTGCCTGGTTGACTGAGCTCATCCCAAAATAAAGTGAGCGCTTAAGAAGCTGTAACTGGCAACTTCAAAATTGACATTAATGCAAATGGCTAATGGTTATTATTGTCTGATCACTATCAGCAACTGCCTGTTTTAGACATTGACATATTGGGGTGAGGTCTATGTGGAAGTACAGTATGATACAGGAAGCCCTGTCGTGTGCCATCACTAACATTTAACCATTTCTATTCAGCCAGTAATTGGATGGAAAATCTATACAATTCTGCAGCAGTATCTTTAAACACCTCAATGATGCCAATTGCCAATAATACACATTTAATTAGTTTACTTTAATTGGCTTTGTCCAAGACTGCTTTCGTGTTAAAACAATAGATGAATTTTCTGTCTGTTAGGATCCAGTAGTACACACTTTAATATGTCACGTGTTTGAAGGATCAGAATCTTAATTAATCAGAATTTAAAAACTAAATGCATATCACAGGTTAGGATTGTTTGTGGAGTTTGTGATTTTTGATTCAAATTTTCTATCATTAAAGGATTCCCATCCTTGCAAAAAATGGAACTTTTGCCAATTATGTTCATGACAGAAATGCTACAAGTATTTAAGGACAAGCAATCCGACTGGGGATTTTCTTTGCTTGCTAAGAGAATACTAAAGTGACTGAGCTGCTGAGGACATCCTGAATAGACCCTTCAGAGTTTTTTAAAGATATGCTTTCGGTTAACAGAAATAATTAAAAGGCAATGGAATCTCAAGAATGTTGGAATACAAAGGGATACAACTGATGTTACAGTTATATAAAGTAGATGGACTTAAGATACAGATCAGCCATGATCTAATTGAATGATGGAACAGTCTCGTGGGGCTGAACAGCCTCCTCCTGTTCCTATGTTCCTATGTTGGGAGTTGTACATCTTTTTAGTGAGTTTGTCAATGGCTGCAGAAACTTCCCACACACAACTGATAAACTTCAGTGCTTAACTTTGACAGGCCTGCACTGCGCTGTAATGTTCTAATTCTAATTCTAATATCTTGACCTACAGCTGTAGCCCCACGCAATAATCTCTTTATTAAAAAACCTTCAGGTAAATAGGTCATCTAAGAGAAATCAGACCACTTAACTGTCAGTGGAGAAGGGATTTATTTATCAGTGGACTGTAAGTTACCAGACCTCACTGTCAAATATTAATGTTAATGCCAAAACTTATTAATTTATGGAAGGGATTATTCAAAAATGAACTTCAGTGCTTTGAGGAAATTAAAATAATGAGCTGAATGTTGTGTAAAGAAGCTGCTTCTTCAGATTAGACATCTACCCAGAGAGTGATGAGAATGTGGAACTGACAAGAAGTGGTTGAGGTGAATAGCATAGATGCATTTGAAGGGAAACTGGATAAATACATGAGGGAGAAAGAAATAGAATGATCTACTGATAGGAGGCTCATGTGAAGTTGAAACACTGGAATAGACCTGTTGGTTTTTGTGCTCGACATTTGATGTGACACACACTAGTTTGAGAATTTTACATCGTCATGTTTATTTATAGATACAGCACTGAAACAGGCCCTTCAGCCCACCTAGTCTGTGCTGACCAACAACCACCCATTTATACTAACCCTACTGTAATCCCATATTCCCTATCACCTCCCTACACTAGGGGCAATTTACAATGGCCAATTTACCTATCACCTGCAAGTCTTTGGCAGTGAGAGGAAACCAGAGCACCCGGCGAAAACCCACGCGGCCACAGGGAGAACTTGCAAACTCCGCACAGGCAGTACCCAGAATTGAACCCGGGTCGCTGGAGCTGTGAGGCTGCGGTGCTAACCACTGCGCCACTGTGCCGCCACTGATCCTCTTGCGCCAATACTATAGCACAGGCATTGAGACAACTACTCCTTGGGTGTTGTGTGTGGCTACACAAAAAAATGGAGTCAATTTCATTAATTAGTACAAATGTGAACTCATTTGAATATTGAAATGTCCCTCTTGACAAACTCAGAGAAGGCCGTGTAAGACGATGATGGGATTCCCTGCGTCATTTTATTTAAAGACTCACAGAACAAAAACAACAGCCTTTACAGCCAAGGTCCAGAGGAGGAGATGGACTAGGCGACCCAGGAAAAAAATTAATCATTTCTCTTGTCCTTCCGTGGTAGCAGGATTGTAATTTCCCAATACACACTGCAGGAAGGCATGGCCCCAAGTTGGGTGTATCCATTCATAAAATGTATCCTCCTGTTCCATTGCATTCACAAATATTGTGAGCAATGGGGTTATTTTTTGTCCCTGGTCACTATTTTTAGTTTAGAGATACAGCACTGAAACAGGCCCTTCGGCCCACCGAGTCTGTGCCGACCATCAACCACCCATTTTACACTAATCTCATATTCCTACCACATCCCCACCTGTCCCTATATTTCCCTACCACCTACCTATAGAAGTGGTAATTTATAATGGCCAATTTACCTACCAACCTGCAAGTCTTTTGGCTTGTGGGAGGAAACCGGAGCACCCGGAGAAAACCCACGCAGACACAGGGAGAACTTGCAAACTCCACACAGGCAGTACCCAGAATTGAACCCAGGTCGCTGGAGCTGTGAGGCTGCGGTGCTAACCACTGCGCCACTGTGCCGCCCACTGTGCTTCTGTTTGTCTCAGCTCTCTGTCTTCTATTGCACAGCCAATGTTAATCCTTTCAAACAATTTGTAATTTGTTCTGAATTTTAACCTAGACTCACATGGGGAACTTTGTCAAATGCCTTTTGTAAATTACCCTCACCATGTGTTTAGTTACCACATGTGTAAATGTCAGAGATTAGCAAGGAAAGTGCTGGATAATTTCTCTCTACATAGTCAGGGGTGTTAGGTTCAATGATAGCAAACCTCCAGCTACTTATAGATAATACACAACGGCTGGAATGGAAACTAGAATTGTTCCTGACTTTGGGAATCACTTACATAGCAGGGACTGGGTTAACAAAACTGTCACAGCTCAATTGTTTAGAAACCCGGCTACTTTTTCTTCTTAAACCCCATTTTTGGCATTACCATTATGAAGAGTACTGAGGGAACAAAGAACAAAGAAAATTACAGCACAGGAACAGGCCCTTCGGCCCTCCAAGCCTGCGCCGATCCAGATCCTCTATCTAAACATGTCGCCTATTTTCTAAGGGTCTGTATCTCTTTGCTTCCTGCCCATTCATGTATCTGTCTAGATACATCTTAAAAGACGATATCGTGCCCGCGTCTACCACCTCCACTGGCAACACGTTCCAGGCACCCACCACCCTCTGCGTAAAGAACTTTCCACGCATATCCCCCCTAAACTTTTCCCCTTTCACTTTGAACTCGTGACCCCTAGTAATTGAATCCCCCACTCCGGGAAAAAGCTTCTTGCTATCCACCCTGTCTATACCTCTCATGATTTTGTACACCTCAATCAGGTCCCCCCTCAACCTCCGTCTTTCTAATGAAAATAATCCTAATCTACTCAACCTCTCTTCATAGCTAGCGCCCTCCATACCAGGCAACATCCTGGTGAACCTCCTCTGCACCCTCTCCAAAGCATCTACATCCTTTTGGTAATGTGGCGACCAGAACTGCACGCAGTATTCCAAATGTGGCCGAACCAAAGTCTTATACAACTGTAACATGACCTGCCAATTCTTGTACTCAATACCCCGTCCGATGAAGGAAAGCATGCCGTATGCCTTCTTGACCACTCTATTGACCTGCGTTGCCACCTTCAGGGAACAGTGGACCTGAACACCCAAATCTCTCTGTACATCAGTTTTCCCCAGGACTTTCCCCAGGAGTGCTGCACTGTTGGAGAACATAAGAAATAGGAGCAGGATTAGGTCACTCGACCCTTGAGCCTGCTCCGCCATTCAATAAGATTGTGGCTGATCTGATTGTGGCCTTAACTCCACTTTCTTGTCTGCTCCCCGTAACCCTTGACTCCCTTGTAGATCAAAAACCTGTCTAACTCAACCTTGACTATATTCAATGACCCAGCTTCCACTGCTTTCTGGGGAAGAGAATTCCAAAGATTAACGAACCTCTAAGAGAAGAAATTCCTCCTCGTTATCTTAAAAGGGAGACCCCTTATTTTGAAAATGTTCCCCCCCCCCCCCCAGTTCTAGATTCCCCCATGAGAAAAAACACCCTCTCAGCATCTACCCTGTCAAGCCCCCCTCAAAATCTGATATATTTCAATAAGATCACCTCTCATTATTCTAAACTGCAATGAGTATGGGCCCAAACTGCTCAACCTTTCCTCATAAGACAAACCCTTCATCCCAGGAATCAGCCTAGTAAACATTCTCTGAACTGTTTCCAATGCAAGTATATCCCTCATTAAATAAGGACACCAAAACTGTTCACAGTACTCTAGGTGCGGTCTCACCAATGCCCTGCACAGTTGTAGCAAGTTGTTGTACAGTTGTTCCCTACTTTTATACTCCATCCCCCTTGCAATAAACACCAATATTCCATTTGCCTTCCTAATTACTTGCTGTACCTGCATGCTAACTTTTTATGAATATTCTGCTTTTCTATTCTTCCTACCCAAAGGGGACAACCTCACATTTTCCTACATTATACTCTATCCGCCAAATGTTTGCCCACTCACCTAACCTATCTATATCCCTTTGCAGACACTTTGTGTCCTCCTCACAACTTGCTTTCCTATCTATCTTTGTATCGTCCGCAAATTTGGCTACAATAATACACTCTGTCCCTTCATCCAAGTCAATAATATAGATAGTGATTATTTGAGGTCCCAGCACTGATCCCAGTGGCACTTCACTACTAACAATTTGCCAACCTGAAAATGCCCCATTTATCCCAACATTCTGTTTCCTGTTAGTTTTTTTTATTCATTCAGGGATGTGGGCGTCGCTGGCCAGGCCAGCATTTATTGCCCATCCCTAATTGCCCTTGAGAAGGTGGTGGTGAGCTGCCTTCTTGAACCACTGCAGTCCATGTGGGGTAGGTACACCCATAGTGCTGTTAGGAAGGGAGTTCCAGGATTTTGACCCAGCGACAGTGAAGGAACTTCGATATAATTCCAAGTCAGGATGGTGTGCGACTTGGAGGGAACTTGCAGAATTAGTTATCCAATCCTCTATCCATGCTCTTATCTTGTGTAATAACCTTTTATGTGGCACCTTATAAAATGTCTTTTGGAAATCCAAATACATCTACTGCTTCCCCTTTATCCACCCTGCTTATTACGTCCTCAAAGAACTCTAATAAAAATTTATCAAACACCATTTCCCTTTCATAAAAACATGTTGACTCTGCCTGATTGCATTGATTTTCTAAATGTCCTGCTACTACTTCCTTAATAATAAATTCTAGCATTTTCCCAATTATAGATATTAGGCTAAGTGGCCTATAGTTTCCCACTTTCTGTTGCCCCTCCCTCTTGATTGGAGGTGTTACATTTGCGATTTTCCAAACCACTGGGACCTTTCCAGAATCTAGAGAATTTTGGAAGATTACAACCAGTGCATCCACAATCTCTGCAGCCACTTCTTTTAAGACACTAGGATGCAAGCCATCAGGTCCAGGGGACTTGTCAGCCTTTAGTCTCGTTATTTTTCCTAGTACTTTTCCTCCAGTAATGGTGATTGTTTGAAGTTCCTCTTTCCCTTTTGCCTTTTGATTTTTTACTACTCATGGGATGCTTTTTATGTCTTTTATTGTGAAGACAGATACAAAATACTTGTTGACAGTCTCTGCCATTTCCTCTTTCCCATTATTAATTCCCCAGTCTCATTCTCTAAGGGACAATCATTTATTTTAGCTACTCTCTTCCTTTCACCACCTTTCAGATGAGATGTTAAACCAAGGCCCTGTCTGCCTTCTCAGGTAGACATAAAATATCCCATGGCCACTATTTGGAAGAGCTGAGAGTGCTTGTTACTGAAACCTGAGGTGAAAAATAATCCACTGCTTAGCACCAACATCCTGCACATTTTGAGCACAAAAATTCTCTGCAAAACATGTGAAAACAATCGAGGATAACCACAAATTATAGTCAGCAGAAAAGTAGAGATGAAATCGCCAGGAGCTGACCAGTCTGACTGGTGTCAACCCCTTCATTCCCAGACAGAACATGGCGGCAGTAAATGAATGAGTAGAACAGATGATCTGGTCATTATCACATTGCTGTTTGTGGGAGCTTGCAGAGTGCAATCTGACTGCTGCGTTTGTTACATTACAACAAGGACTACACTTCAAAAGTATTTAATTGACTGTGAAGCAATTTGTGATGTTTTAAGGTGTGAAAGGTGCTGTATTGAATCATGCAGCACTGAATGAGGCTATTCAGCCCATCATATCTGTGCCAGCTCTTTGAAAGAGCTATCCAATTAGTCCCACTCCCCCTGCTCTTTCCCCTTACTCCTGCAAATTTTTTCCTTTTCAAGTATTCTGCAATTCCCTTTTGAAAGTTACTATTGAATCTGCTTCCAAGGCCCTTTCAGACAGCGCATTCCAGATCATCATAACTCACTGCGTAAAAACATTCTCCTCATCTCCCCCTCTGGTTCTTTTGCCACTTTCCATAAATGTTACTGACCCTCCTGCCAGTGGAAACATATATAGTTACAATATCAGAACCATTCATAATTTTGTACAGGAGCCTAGAGTTTTTTGTTGATTATGTTATGGAGTCCAGGAGAATTTTGTTTTTTTAGGTAATCAAGTTTTCTGTTGAACTGTGGAATTTCTTTTTATAATTGGCTCATGGGATGTGGGCATCGCTGGCCAGGCCAGTATTTATGGCCCATCCCTAATTGCCCTTGAGAAGGTGGTGGTGAGCTGCCTTCTTGAACCGCTGCAGTCCATGTGGGGTAGGTACACCCACAGTGCTATTAGGAAGGGGAGTTACAGGATTTTGACCCAGCGACAGTGAAGGAACGGCGATATAGTTCCAAGTCAGGATGGTGTGTGACTTGGAGGGGAACTTGCAGGTGGTGGCGTTCCCATGCATCTACTGCCCTTGTCCTTCTAGGTGGTAGAGGTCACGGATTTGGAAGGTGCTGTCAAAGGAGCCTTGGTGCGTTGCTGCAGTGCATCTTGTAGATGGTACACAATGCTACTGTGTGTTGGTGCTGGAGGGAGTGAATGTTTGTGGATGGTGTGCCAATCAAGCGGGCTACTTTGTCCTGGACGGTGTCGAGCTTCTTGAGTGTTTTTGGAGCTGCACCCATCCAGGCAATTGGAGAGTATTCCATCACACTCCTGACTTATGCCTTGTAGATGGTGGACAGGCTTTGGGGAGTCAGGAGGTGAGTTACTCGCCGCAGGATTCCTAGCCTCTGACCTGCTCTTGCAGCCACGGTATTTATATAGCTACTCCAGTTCAGTTTCTGGTCAATAGTAACCCCCAGCATGTTGATAGTGGGGGATTCAGCGATGGTAATGCTGTTGAATGTCAAAGGGAGATGGTTAGATTCTCTCATGTTGGAGATGGTCATTGCCTGGCACTTGTGTGCCGCGAATGATACTTGCCACTTATCAGCCCAAGCCTGGATATTGTCCAGGTCTTGCTGCATTTCTACATGGACTGCTTCACTATCTGAGGAGTCACGAATGGTGCTGAACATTGTGCAATCATCAGCGAACATCTCCACTTCTGACCTTATGACTGAAGGAAGGTCATTGATGAAGCAGCTGAAGATGGTTGGGCCTAGGACACTACCCTGAGGAACTCCTGCAGTGATGTCTTGGAGCTCAGATGATTGACCTCCAACAACCACAACCATCTTCCTTTGCGTTAGGTATGACTCCAACCAGCGGAGAGTTTTCCGCCTGATTCCCATCGACTCCAGTTTTGCTCGGGCTCCTTGATGCCATACTCGGTCAAATGCTGCCTTGATGTCAAGGGCAGTCACTCTCACCTCACCTCACCTCTTGAGTTCAGCTCTTTTGTCCATGTTTGAACCAAGGCTGTAATGAGGTCAGGAGCTGAGTGGCCCTGGTGGAACCCAAACTGAGCGTCACTGAGCAGGTTATTGCTAAGCAAGTGCCACTTGATGGCACTGTTGATGACACCTTCCATCACTTTACTGATGATTGAGAGTAGGCTGATGGGGCGGTAATTGGCCGGATTGGACTTGTCCTGCTCTTTGTGTACAGGACATACCTGGGTACGTTTCCATGTTGCAGGGTAGATGCCAGTGTTGTAGCTGTACTGGAACAGCTTGGCTAGGAGCGCGCCAAGTTCTGCAGCACAGATCTTCGGTACTATTGCCGGAATATTGTCAGGGCCCATAGCTTTTGCAGTATCCAGTGCCTTCAGTCGTTTCTTGATATCATGCGGAGTGAATCAAATTGGCTGACGACTGGCATCTGTGATGCTGGGGACTTCAGGAGGAGGCCGAGATGGATCATCAACTCGGCACTTCTGGCTGAAGATTGTTGCAAATGCGTCAGCCTTATCTTTCACACTGATGTGCTGGGCTCCACCATCATTGAGGATGAGGATATTTGTGGAGCCACCTCCTCCAGTTCGTTGTTTAATTGTCCACCACCATTCACGGCTGAATGTGGCAGGACTGCAGAGCTTAGATGTGATCCATTGGTTATGGGATCGCTTAGCTCTGTCTATTGCATGCTGCTTATGCTGTTTGGCATGCAAGTAGTCCTGGGTTGTAGCTTCACCAGGTTGACACCTCATTTTGAGGTATGCCTGGTGCTGCTCCTGGCATGCCCTCCTGAACTCTTCATTGAACCAGGGTTGGTCTCCTGGCTTGATGGTAATGGTAGAGTGGGGGATATGTCGGGCCATGAGGTTACAGATTGTGGTTGAGTACAATTCTGCTGCTGCTGATGGCCCACAGCACCTCATGGATGCCCAGTTTTGCATTGCCAGATCTGTTCGAATTCTATCCCATTTAGCACGGTGACAGTGCCACACAACATGATGGAAGGTATCCTCAATGTGAAGGCGGGACTTTGTCTCCTCATGGACTGTGCGGTGGTCATTCCTACCAATACTGACATGGATAGATGCATCTGCAACAGGCAGATTGATGAGGATGAGGTCAAGTATGTTTTTCCCTCTTGTTGGTTCCCCCACCACCTGCCGCAGACCCAGTCTAGCAGCTATGTCCTTTAGTACACGGCCAGCTCGGTCAGTAGTGATGCTACCGAGCCACTCTTGGTAATGGACATTGAAGCCCCCCACCCAGAGTACATTCTGTACCCTTGACACACTCAGTGCTTCCTCCAAGTGTTGATCAACATGGAGGAGCACTGACTTATCAGCTGAGGGAGGGCGGTAGGTAGTAATCAGCAGGAGGTTACCTTGCCCATGTTTGACCTGATGCCATGAAACTTCATATGGTCCAGAGTCGATGTTGAGGACTCCCAGGGGAACTCCCTCCCAACTGTATACCACTGTGCTGCTACCTCTGCTGGGTCTGTCCTGCTGTGGGTCTGGAGTCACATGTAGGCCGACCAGGTAAGGACAGCAGATTTCCTTCTCTAAATTGATGGTAGAAGACACAGATACTGGAGTTGGATCTTTCTAAGCACTGACTGGGTGTGAGGTTTGGGGTAGCATTTGGTTCATTTGGATTTTTACACAGGGAGATGATAGAATCTCCCATAACTTTATAATTTAGAGAGGAGACGTTTGATAGAACTTTATTTTCTTTGTGGTTCTGTTGGTGCTTCGCTCCCTCAGGAGATTAAATGAATTGGGTAGAGTCCATGATTGATAAGGCTATACCTGGTCCACTAAAGGGAAATCGTTTAGTAATGGGTTACACATGTGAATGACACAGAGGCATGGCTTCAGGGAAAAACATTAAAGGCATCAGCAGAATGTGGAAATAGCCATCAGAGACTTATTTTAAGAAAAAGACATAGGCACATGGATGGATCACATGGAGTTTGCAAATCTGCCTTTGGTGGGTTACAGTCTGTTCTACATGTTGGTTGAGCCAACATTATGGGCTGGTTGGTGTTTGCTCTGTGCGTGGGATTTGCAGTCAAATGGTACAGATGGAAATGGAGAAATGCTGAATCCTCTCAGAGATGTGTCAAATTACAAATGAATGAGCTCCAGAAATGAGCAGTAAGGTCTCTTCCTTATCCCCAAAAAGTCTCTTTGTGCTGCACCACAGGCAGGGGGGTAGCTGTCAAATAAATCACAAACAAACTCCAGCCGAGACTGTTACAAGTGGCAGATTTGTGATTTCCAATTTACCAGCTGTGGGTGAAAGATGCCGTCTACCATCTGTTTCAGAATGATAGGAAGTTGCATCTTGGTGATTATTATCAGGGCTTGTGAGATTTAACAAATGGAAACTTAGACCTCATTCGCTCTCTCACTGCAGAGATTTGAGCATAAAATGCAGGCTGGTCCTCCCAGTACAGTACTGAGGGAGTGCTGCACTGTCAGAGCGTCAGTACTGAGGGAGTGCTGCACTGTCAGAGCGTCAGTACTGAGGGAGTGCTGCACTGTCGGAGGGTCAGTACTGAGGGAGTGCTGCACTGTCAGAGCGTCAGTACTGAGGGAGTGCTGCACTGTCAGAGGGTCAGTACTGAGGGAGTGCTGCACTGTCAGAGGGTCAGTACTGAGGGAGTGCTGCACTGTCAGAGGGTCAGTACTGAGGGAGTGCTGCACTGTCAGAGGGTCAGTACTGAGGGAGTGCTGCACTGTCAGAGGGTCAGTACTGAGGGAGTGCTGCACTGTCAAAGGGTCAGTACTGAGGGAGTGCTGCACTGTCAGAGGGTCAGTACTGAGGGAGCGCTGCACTGTCAGAGGGTCAGTACTGAGGGAGTGCTGCACTGTCAGAGGGTCAGTACTGTGCGAGTGCTGCACTGTCGGAGGGTCAGTACTGAGGGAGTGCTGCACTGTCGGAGGGTCAGCACTGAGGGAGTGCTGCACTGTCGGAGGGTCAGTACTGAGGGAGCGCTGCACTGTCAGAGGGTCAGTACTGAGGGAGTGCTGCACTGTCAGAGGGTCAGTACTGAGGGAACGCTGCACTGTCAGAGGGTCAGTACTGAGGGAGCGCTGCACTGTCAGAGGGTCAGTACTGAGGGAGTGCTGCACTCAGAGGGTCAGTACTGAGAGAGTGCTGCACTGTCGGAGGGTCAGTACTGAGGGAGCGCTGCACTGTCAGAGGGTCAGTACTGAGGGAGTGCTGCACTGTCAGAGGGTCAGTACTGAGGGAGTGCTGCACTGTCAGAGGGTCAGTACTGAGGGAGTGCTGCACTGACAAAGGGTCAGTACTGAGGGAGTGCTGCACTGTCAGAGGGTCAGTACTGAGGGAGCGCTGCACTGTCGGAGGGTCAGTACAGAGGGAGTGCTGCACTGTCAGAGGGTCAGTACTGAGGGAGTGCTGCACTGTCAGAGGGTCAGTACTGAGGGAGTGCTGCACTGTCAGAGGGTCAGTACTGAGGGAGTGCTGCACTGACAAAGGGTCAGTACTGAGGGAGTGCTGCACTGTCAGAGGGTCAGTACTGAGGGAGTGCTGCACTGTCAGAGGGTCAGTACTGAGGGAGTGCTGCACTGTCAGAGGGTCAGTACTGTGGGAGTGCTGCACTGTCGGAGGGTCAGTACTGAGGGAGCGCTGCACATTCGGAGGGTCAGTACTGAGGGAGTGCTGCACTGTCGGAGGGTCAGTACTGAGGGAGTGCTGCACTGTCGGAGGGTCAGTACTGAGGGAGCGCTGCACTGTCAGAGGGTCAGTACTGAGGGAGCGCTGCACTGTCAGAGGGTCAGTACTGAGGGAGTGCTGCACTGTCAGAGGGTCAATACTGAGGGAGTGCTGCTCTGTCAGAGGGTCAGTACTGAGGGAGCGCTGCACTGTCAGAGGGTCAGTACTGAGGGAGCGCTGCACTGTCAGAGGGTCCGTACTGAGGGAGCGCTGCACTGTCAGAGGGTCAGTACTGAGGGAGTGCTGCACTGTCAGAGGGTCAGTACTGAGGGAGTGCTGCACTGTCAGAGGGTCAGTACTGAGGGAGTGCTGCACTGTCAGAGGGTCAGTACTGAGGGAGCGCTGCACTGTCAGAGGGTCAGTACTGAGGGAGTGCTGCACTGTCAGAGGGTCAGTACTGAGGGAGCGCTGCACTGTCAGAGGGTCAGTACTGAGGGAGCGCTGCACTGTCAGAGGGTCAGTACTGAGGGAGTGCTGCACTGTCAGAGGGTCAGTACTGAGGGAGTGCTGCACTGTCGGAGGGTCAGTACTGAGGGAGCGCTGCACTGTGGGAGGGTCAGTACTGAGGGAGCGCTGCACTGTTGGAGGGTCAGAATTGAGAGAGGGCTACACTGTTGGAGGGTCAGTACTGTGGGAGTGCTGCACTGTCGGAGGGTCAGTACTGAGGGAGTGCTGCACTGATGGAGGGTCAGTACTGAGGGAGCACTGCACAGTCGGAGGGTCAGTACTGAGAGAGTGGTGCACTGTCAGAGGGTCAGTACTGAGGGAGCGCTGCACTGTTGCAGGGTCAGAATTGAGGGAGCACTGCACTGTAGGAGGGTCAGTACTGAGGGAGCACTGCACAGTCGGAGGGTCAGTACTGAGGGAGTGCTGTACTGTCGGAGGGTCAGTACTGAGGGAGTGCTGCACTGTTGCAGGGTCAGAATTGAGGGAGCACTGCACTGTAGGAGGGTCAGTACTGAGGGTGCACTGCACAGTCGAAGGGTCAGTACTGAGGGAGTGCTGCACTGATGGAGGGTCAGTACTGAGGGAGTGCTGCACTGTCGGAGGGTCAGTTTTGAGGGAGCGCTGCACTGTCAGAGGGTCAGTACTGAGGGAGTGCTGCACTGTCAGAGGGTCAATACTGAGGGAGTGCTGCTCTGTCAGAGGGTCAGTACTGAGGGAGCGCTGCACTGTCAGAGGGTCAGTACTGAGGGAGCGCTGCACTGTCAGAGGGTCAGTACTGAGGGAGCGCTGCACTGTCAGAGGGTCAGTACTGAGGGAGTGCTGCACTGTCAGAGGGTCAGTACTGAGGGAGTGCTGCACTGTCAGAGGGTCAGTACTGAGGGAGTGCTGCACTGTCAGAGGGTCAGTACTGAGGGAGCGCTGCACTGTCAGAGGGTCAGTACTGAGGGAGTGCTGCACTGTCAGAGGGTCAGTACTGAGGGAGCGCTGCACTGTCAGAGGGTCAGTACTGAGGGAGTGCTGCACTGTCAGAGGGTCAGTACTGAGGGAGTGCTGCACTGTCGGAGGGTCAGTACTGAGGGAGCGCTGCACTGTTGAAGGGTCAGTACTGAGGGAGCGCTGCACTGTTGGAGGGTCAGAATTGAGAGAGGGCTACACTGTTGGAGGGTCAGTACTGTGGGAGTGCTGCACTGTCGGAGGGTCAGTACTGAGGGAGTGCTGCACTGATGGAGGGTCAGTACTGAGGGAGCACTGCACAGTCGGAGGGTCAGTACTGAGAGAGTGGTGCACTGTCAGAGGGTCAGTACTGAGGGAGCGCTGCACTGTTGCAGGGTCAGAATTGAGGGAGCACTGCACTGTAGGAGGGTCAGTACTGAGGGTGCACTGCACAGTCGAAGGGTCAGTACTGAGGGAGTGCTGCACTGATGGAGGGTCAGTACAGAGGGAGCACTGCACAGTCGGAGGGTCAGTACTGAGAGAGTGGTGCACTGTCGGAGGGTCAGTACTGAGGGAGCGCTGCACTGTTGCAGGGTCAGAATTGAGGGAGCACTGCACTGTAGGAGGGTCAGTACTGAGGGTGCACTGCACAGTCGGAGGGTCAGTACTGAGGGAGTGCTGCACTGTCGGAGGGTCAGTACTGAGGGAGTGCTGCACTGACGGAGGGTCAGTACTGAGGGAGCACTGCACAGTCGGAGGGTCAGTACTGAGAGAGTGCTGCACTGTCAGAGGATGAGTACTGAGGGAGTGCTGCACTGTCGGAGGGTCAGAATTGAGGGTTGTGAAAGGCACTATATAAATGCAAGTCTTTCTTTCTCTGTTGTGTTGAACTAGCTGTTGTCAGCTTTTGGGTTGCTACAATAAGTCTCAAAAACCCTGGGATGAATTTTCTTCGAGTGATGGCGGTCCCGGCAGTCGGCTGGAAGGTGAGGGGAGACTCCGCCTCGGCCCTCCATCTGACACCTATTGCAATTTTACAGTGGGCAGGCAATTAACTGACCGCTGTCGGGTCGCTGTCCCTTTATGGGATGAGCTCCCGCCTCCAGAACCAGGCTATTCAGGAGAGAAATTCGGAAACACTTCTTCACACAAAGGGTAGTTGTTTTTATGGAACTGTCTCCCGCAGAAAGCAGTAGATGTCAGATCAGTTAATAATTTTAAATCTGTGATCGATATCTTTTACTGACCAAGGATATAAAGAGATGTGGAGACAAGGTGGGTGATAGAGTTAGGATACAATTTAGCCATTATCTCACTGAATGGCAGAACAGGCTTGAGGGGTTGAATGGCCTCCTCCTGTTCCAGTGTTCCCTCAGCCCATACATATCAACATACGAATTAGGAACAGGAGTAGGCCACTCGGCCCTTCGAACCTGCTCCACCATTCAATAATTTCATGGCTGAACTGATTACTCCACATTTCCACCTACCCCTGTTAACCTTTCACCTCCTTGCTTACCAAGAATCTATCTACCTCTGCCTTAAAAATATTCAAAGACTCTGCTTCCACCGCCTTTTGAGGAAGAGAATTCCAAAGACTCACGACCCTCAGAGAAATAATTTCTTCTCATCTCTGTTTTAAATGGGTGACCCCTTATTTTTAAACAGTGACCCCTAGTTCGAGATTCTCCCACAAGAGGAAACATCCTTTCCACATCCATCCTGTCAAGACCCCTCAGGATCTTATCTGTTTCAAACAAGTCACCTCTTACTCTTCCAAACTCCAGTGGATACAAGCCTAGCCTGTCCAACCTTCCCTCGTAAGACAACCCGCCCATTCCAGGTATTAGTCTAGTAAATCTTCTCTGTACTGCCTCCAATGTATTTACATCCTTCCTTAAATAAGGAGACCAGTACTGTACTCAGTAATCCAGATGTGATCACATCAATGCCCTGTATAGCTGAAGCATAACCTCCCTACTTTTGAATTCAATTCCCCTCGTGATAAAAGATAACATTCTATTAGCTTTCCTTATTACGTGCTGTACCTGCATACTAACCTTTTGCGATTCATGAACTCGGGCACCCAGATCCCTCTGCATCTGATTTACAATGCTATGATTTCATTTCGCTGTCACTTCCTCAGTTAATAGTTTGATATATTTTTATCATTAATCTTTAATGATATAAAATTCATCATTCAATAATTAAATTGTGGTCCAGTGAATATCTGGGAGACTACAAACTATATGATGATACAAATCCTATGTTTTGGGTGAAGTGATCACAAAGTAGTTGAAAAGAAGTTAAATAGCGTCATGATTTAAGACTGTGACTTTAATTAACTTTTCAAAAGGGGCCTGTATTTTCTGAGAAGTCAACGTACATTGTCTGATTCCAATTGGTTACTCACCTATAGCTATTGATTTTCTGTAGGATCTTGAGGTAGGTGTCTGAACATGGAACTGACTGACTGACTCCTGACTGACAGGACAAAGTGGGGCTGATGGGAGGGTGAGAATGATCGATTCCTGTGGATGCAGTCCACAAAAACACTTATTAACTTCAGGTTTGGATTTGGAGGTGAAGTGAATGTATTATGAGGAATGTTTGTTGAATGGGTCTGTGAAACAATGAGATTATAGATGAATTTATAAAAATGTGCTTGTTTCCGATTGATATCTTTGGAATGTCCTGAGGTTGTGAAAGGCACTATATAAATGCAAATCAGTCTGTCTTTCCTTCCTTCTTTCAATCCATCTTTCTCTTGCTCTCTCTCTCTCTCTCTTTCATTGATTCTTCCCTGTTTATGATTGTTGATTAAGTTGTAACTTTGTGCAGCTCATACATATTTGGTTTTGTCTGGAGCTTATGATCAGCATTCAATATTTGTGTTTAAATTTGAAAGTGAGAAAGTACTTCAGAGTAAAAGATTATTCTGATTCTATTCTTCCTCATTTTTATTCACACAATTCCTGGATTAATAAACAACAGTCTGTACACTCGTCTTATTACAAAACGACTAATTGGAAGACAGAATTTTTGGGTTATGTTACAGATGGAGAATTGGAGGTAAGAACAGTAATAGAAAGCAGAATGGCAAATAGCTCCAAGTGAAGCTTCGTAACTATGGAGGCAACATTGGTGGTGATAATGATGATCTACAGTGTAACACCCATCATCATGTCTACATTGCTGAGGGCTTGCACTGTCTTCAGGGAAAGGGTTCTGAGGGCCTAGACGGAGACAGAGATTTCAGGTTTTTCTACTTTGGGAACTGGATGGTTTCTGTGAGTCAGCTCAGTTGGGGCAGATTTTCATCTGGTAGCACGTTGGTGTAAAGAATGACCTCAGTACAGCACGTGGGGGAAATCTGGGTTCAAAGGATCACATGTACATAATGGAGCCTGTTTGATTTTCCATTCATTGGTTTAAATAGTTAAAATATCAGGTCTGCAAACTCCCCTCACTCTCCATAATTTCCTGTCGTGAATCAGAGAATTACATCAAACTACTGCAGCACAGAAAGAGGCCGATGTTTATGCTCCACACAAGATTGATAGATTTTTGTTGGTTAAGGGTATTGAGAATCAAAGCAGGTAGATAGAATGAAGATACAGATCAGCCATGATCTCATTGAAAGGCTTGAGGGGCTGAATGGCCTCCTCCTGTTCCTGTGTAACAGGCTCGAGGGGCTGAATGGCCTCCTCCTGTTCCTGTGTAACAGGCTCGAGGGGCTGAATGACCTCCTCCTGTTCCTGTGTATTCTTTTGTGGATCCCTAACATCACTTACCTTGAGAAGCACAAAATATATAATTGTAAGAATGACTTGTTTTCATGACTGTGAGCATCGGATCATCAGATATTCATACAATCCTTTTATATGGTTCAACAGAAACTTGTCACAAACAGACGTACATGAATAGCTGATATCTCAATAGTCCTGTTGTCACACAGACATTCACAGAATGAACTCCACTCACTGGGTTTCTGGGTTATCGTGCATCCATTTCCTTTTTTACAAACACAAGCATTTCCCGGGAAAACACAGCCAATCCCGAACGAACTAGAAAGAGGCAAAAGTAGAAATGGGAAAAAAGGGACCAACACAATTTGTAATTCAAACTGACAAATGCGTTTCTTTTCCAAGCTGTAGCGTAACAATTCTTTCCAGAAAACACTGAGCGTATAAACAGATGAATGTTTTCTCTGTGCTCTGGGAAAACATAGATTGAGTCCAACATAATAAACAGATGAATGACTGCCTTCGCTCAGACTCCATTGCGTTCAGGACTCTCACATCAACAACAACAACTTGCATTTCTATAGCGCCTTTCACAGCCTCAGGACATCCCAAAGTGCTTAACAGCCAATTAAGTACTTTTTGAAATGTAGTCCATGTTGTAAAGTAGGAAACACAGAAGCCAATTTGTGCACAGCAAGCTCCCATGAACAGAAATGTGATAATGACCAGATAATCTTTATTTAATGGTGCTGGCTGAGGGATAAATATTGGCCCCAGGACACCGGGGAGATCTCCCCTGCTTGCCTTCAAAATAGTGCCATGGGATCTTCTACATCCACCTGAGATAGCAGACAGTGCCTCAGTTCAACATATCAGCTAAAAGGCAGCACCTCTGACAGTGCAGCACTCCCTCAGTACTGACCCTCCGACAGTGCAGCGCTCCCTCAGTACTGACCCTCTGACAGTGCAGTGCTCCCTCAGTACTGACCCTCTGACAGTGCGGCACTCCCTCAGTACTGACCCTCCGACAGTGCAGCGCTCCCTCAGTACTGACCCTCCGACAGTGCAGCGCTCCCTCAGTACTGACCCTCTGACAGTGCAGCGCTCCCTCAGTACTGACCCTCTGACAGTGCAGTGCTCCCTCAAGTACTGACCCTCTGACAGTGCAGCACTCCCTCAAGTACTGACCCTCTGACAGTGCAGCGCTCCCTCAGTACTGACCCTCTGACAGGGCAGTGCTCCCTCAGTACTGACCCTCTGACAGTGCAGCGCACCCTCAGTACTGACCCTCTGACAGTGCAGTGCTCCCTCAGTACTGACCCTCTGACAGTGCAGCACTCCCTCAGTATTGACCCTCCGACAGTGCAGCGCTCCCTCAATACTGACCCTCTGACAGTGCAGCGCTCCCTCAGTACAGACCCTCCGACAGTGCAGCGCTCCCTCAGTACTGACCCTCTGACAGTGCAGCACTCCCTCAGTACTGACCCTGTGGCAGTGCAGTACTCCCTCAGTACTGACCCTCTGACAGTGCAGCACTCCCTCAGTACTGACCCTCCGACAGTGCAGCGCTCCCTCAGTACTGACCCTCCGACAGTGCAGCGCTCCCTCAGTACTGACCCTCTGACAGTGCAGCACTCCCTCAGTACTGACCCTCTGACAGTGCAGTACTCCCTCAGTACTGACCCTGTGGCAGTGCAGCATTCCCTCATTACTGATCCTCTGACAGTGTAGTACTCCCTCAGTACTGACCCTCCGACAGTGCAGTACTCCCTCAGTACTGACCCTCCGACAGTGCAGTACTCCCTCAGTACTGACCCTCCGACAGTGCAGCACTCCCTCAGTACTGATCCTCTGACAGTGCAGCACTCCCTCAGTACTGACCTTCCGACAGTGCAGTACACCCTCAGTACTGACCCTCCGACAGTGCAGTACTCCCTCAGTACTGACCCTCCGACAGTGCAGTACTCCCTCAGTACTGACCCTCTGACAGTGCAGCACTCCCTCAGTACTGACCCTCTGACAGTGCAGCACTCCCTCAGTACTGACCCTCCGACAGTGCAGCACTCCCTCAGTACTGACCCTCCGACAGTGCAGCACTGCCTCAGTACTGACCCTCTGACAGTGCAGCACTCCCTCAGTACTGTCCCTCCGACATTACAGCACTCTCTCAGTACTGACCCTCCGACAGTGCAGCACTCCCTCAGTACTGACCCTCCCACAGAGCAGCACTCCCTCAGTACTGACCCTCCGACAGTGCAACACTCCCTCAGTACTGACCCTCTGACAGTGCAGCACTCCCTCAGTACTGACCCTCCGACAGTACAGCACTCCCTCAGTACTGACCCTCCGACAGTGCAGCACTCCCTCAGTACTAACCCTCCGACAGTGCAGCACTCCCTCAGTACTGACCCTCTGACAGTGCAGCACTCCCTCAGTACTGACCCTCTGACAGTGCAGCGCTCCCTCAGTACTGACCCTCCGACAGTGTAGTGCTCCCTCAGTACTGACCCTCTGACAGTGCAGCACTCCCTCAGTACTGACCCTCCCACAGTGCAGCACTCCCTCAGTACTGACCCTCCGACATTGCAGTGGTTTGGAGGAAATCATCAAATAAATTGTTGTGGACTGTTGTCTGATCGTGTGTTGCATCTTTCGCACACCCTAACTCTTCTCCCTTCTCTCTTTGATCTAGGCCTTTCCCAACAGCAAGAAGCTCCTGCAGATGAACTGACCTTGGAGGAGGAAAATCCCTCTGAAGTTGCACTTGCAGGTACTCCTCCTCTGCTCTGCACCAACTCAGACACTGGCACACCACACAGGAAAGATACAAAACTGGAGAGGTCTGCACTGGGGCAAACAGTCAGCGTCAGTGGGAAGACATAAATCAGGAAAGATCCATCTAGATGGGCAAGATTATGTCATAGAGGAAGTGATGTAATTAATTCTTCCACTGCTCTGATGGGTGGTCTCCCATCTTGCACCCTCTTTAAATTCCAGCTCATCCAAAACTCTGCTGCCTGTATCCAGACTCACATCATCACCCATTGCTGTGTTCACTGGCCTACATTGGCTTTCAATCCAGCAATTCCTTAATTTTAAAATTCTCATCCTTGTTTTCAAATCCTGACACACCATCACATCCTGCTTAGCTCTGTAACCTTCTCCAGCCCTACAAATCTCCAAGATCTCTACCCTTCTCCAATTCTGGCCTCTTGAGCATCCCCAAATTTAATTGTTTCACCATTGGCAGCCATGCCTTCAGCTGCCTGGGCCCTAAACTCTGGAATTCCCTCCCTAATCTCACAACCTCTCTCTCCTCCTTGAAGACACTCCTTAAAACCTATCTCTTTGAGCAAGCTTTTGGTCACCTGTCCTCATATCTCCTTATGTGACTCGGTGTCGAATTGTTTCTGATAATCACTCCTGTGAAGCACCTTGGGATGTTTTACCACATTAAAGGCGCTATATAAATGCAAGTTGTTGGTGCAATGGGACAGGCATGTGATGACTGGGTGTCAGCTGGGCATGACAGCCTTGGACAGTGCCTGATTTACAACATCTGCAGCCAGAATTTCACAGGCTCAAGCCTGCATCTCGAGGGAGTCCCATGTGAGGAGAAGCCACCTTCCAGCACTCTGCTGAGGCCACTCGGGGAGGGCCTTGTAGGAAAGTAGAGTCAGCAAACCTTCTTTAAAGAAAAGTACTGTGGGCTGATTACAGGGGTGAGAAATGAAAAGAAGGCAATTGATGGGCTGGTTTTTCCAATAAGAATAATGGTGAGGATATCAGTGCCACTGCTGTTGGACAGTAAATCAGACAGCAACCTCTGGCAAGTACACAAATGCAGTTAAACGTGGAAAAGAGGGAATTGCTGACGGTGATGCTCTGCTCCTCCATAATCTTCTCTACACCAGTACCTCACTGATAAGCTCAGCATTGAAATCAAGGGTGTGACATTGTCATACTTACTCACTAGATAGCCACTAAACTCACCAGACAACGTTAGGTCTTGTCCATTCCAGTTTAAGTACACTTTTAACATCATGATGAGTCTTAATGACTGCTAAACAACCTCCCTAGCACTGAAAATTAACTTTCATAAGTCTGGAGTCTCATCCCTTCAGATTTTAATTATTGTTTACTTTTTTCTGTCTCTTTTCTCTCTCTCTCAATCCCATCTTTCTTTCCTTCTCTTTATTTCGCTTTCTATGGATGATTTGGTGCTGAATTGAATATTCTCTCTGACACCACTTTGTTCAGTCTCTTGTGCTGCGTATTAATGATTCTTTAATCTGATTGGTTAAGGAGATGCACCTTAACTTGCCCTGTTCCCAGTTCCTCTCTAGGGAGCACTGTGCTGTTTGAAACTGCAAGTTCCAGTGCAGAAACACTTTGAAAGTTCATGGGCAAGTGTAGTTCACTCATTGCTGGCTGCAAAATCCAGCCCACTGTGTCTGGAATTAAAGTGATTCTTTATGGCCTTTTGGATTTTGGTTCAGCAGCAGCTCCTGAGTTTGTGTTAGAGTATAGCTGATGTAGAAACTGTCTGAATAGTTTGAACATTCTTCAATTCAGGATGAAGGGAATGGTAAAGAACATGTCGAAGATGTTCTGCAGAGCAACTTCTTTGTAAGTTTGCAGAGCAAGGTGTGGAATATTATTGAGATGGAAAGAAAATAATGTTGTTAATGTGAAAATAATAATGTAAAATATTCTGTTTGTGACAGTACAATGACACTATATGGTACCTTTAGTGGGACTGCTCCAACGGTGAGTCCTGGCTAATTGGACCACTGACCAGGGAGCTGGGTGTGGAGGTCTGTCTGTCTAATTTGAGGTGCTGTCATATTATCCAGTCAGATATTCAGATCTCCACAGCTCAACTGCACTTCCTATCAAGTGAGACTTTACATTAGTAGTTGAGGCTTGATTCATTTAGCCTCGAATTACGTGAGGTTCTATAAGTCTGTACTGACAAATTCTGCATTTGTTTTAAATTTATATTATTAATAGAGTCTAGTGTCAACGACTGGCAGCAGCAAGTGGGTCTGAGAGAAGACCCAATCGGAGCACCTGGAGGCTATGATGTTGTTACTGTACCTGTGTTAGTGACGCCAAATCGGATACAATGTAAAGTAGGTATTTTTGTCTTGTATGTTTTATCCCCGGTTTTAATGATTGGTGACCGTGTCTTCAGCTGCCTGGGGCCCTAAGCTCTGGAATTCCCTCCCTAAACTTCTTCACCTCTCTCTCCTCTTTAAAATGCTTCTTAAAATCTACTTATCCTAATATTTCCTACGGGGCTGTGTGACAATTTTTTAATATCTAAACTCTCTTTTGTTTGTCATGATTTAACCAAACAAATTGTCATGTCAGAATTCATTTAAATATCTCCAAACGTCTAGCCTGTGGTTTATAACCTGTTCACCTTCCTTACTACACAGAGTGGCACTGAGATATACATCTTGCTGAAAGATGGCATGTCATTTGGTGAAGACCCAGAGATTGAATTTCTGACGTGCACCAAGAAAGTGAAGGTTCAACCAACTATTTGGAACAGTCAAACGCTTTGTGTAAAAGCTCTCGGTAAGAGGTAGATCTCACTCTCGCAGAAGTCATTGATTGGCTGTGAAGAGACATCTGGAAAATCTGATCAATGCAAGCTCTTTAAAGGAATCCGAAAGTAGAGCAGTGTTAGATTTATTTTTATGTTGTGATAGGTTAACTCTCTGAAAATTTCACACAACTACTCAATATTGAAATGACGTGCAGCCCAACTCACAAAGTCTAATTTCCTCCTCAGCTAACTTTGGTTTAATGGTTAATTGGCACCAATTCTTGGTTGCACACTTTAGGAAGGATGTCAAGGTCTTGGAGAGGGTGCGGAGGAGATTTACTAGAATTGGACCAGGAATGAGGAACTTCAGTTATGTGGAGAGACTGGAGAAGCTGGGATTGTTCTCCTTAGAGCAGAGAGGGTTTAGTGGTGATTTAATATTGTGTTAAAAACCATGAACTATTTTGATAAAGGTTATGATAGGGAGAAAATGATGGTCAGTAACCAGTGGATACAGATTTAAGATCATTGGTAAAAGTACCAGTGGGGAGATGAAGGCAATTTATTTTACTCGGGGTGTTGTTATGATCTGGAATTCACTGCCTTAGAGAATTGGATAACTGTCTGAAGGGACTTGTAGAGCTCAAGGCCCCAGGCAGCTGAAGGCACAGTCGTCAATGGTACAGTGAAGAAGCAGGGATGTACAAGAGGCCAGAATTGGAGGAGTGACATTTAAAAGCAGGCAGGAAGTGGAGGTGTAAAATTAGCTAGCAGGCTGCTGACATTAAAATGACAAGAAGCTTATGATAAATGTTGACTTTTGTTGACTATTTCAGGTGCTAGTGCTTGTGCCAGTGTTTGACCCATTTTTTTAAACTGGGTTAAGAAGCTGCACTGTGAAGTTACAGGTGACATATGGATTTGTTCTTCTCTACAAGAGTTAGAGAATTTGACCTACCTGCGGTCAATCCCTGTTGGCTGCTTTCAGACTGAGGGTCACAATTGCTGAATCTGTGGTCCCGACGAGTGAGACTTTCCTCCAGGAGCCCAGTCCCATAAAATCCTCATCTCCAAATCAAACTGAAAAATCAAAAAGTGTTTCAATGTAAGGCTGAGGTTTCTACTTACATAGAATATGGTGATCACTTTCAGAAGCCATTGGAGTCATAGAATGAAACAGCACACAAGGAGGCCATTCGTCCTCTTGTGTCTGTACTAGCTCTTTGAAAGATCTGTCCAATTAGTCCCAACTCCCACTTCTCTTTCCCCATAGCCCTGTAAGTTTTTCCCTTTCAAGTTTATGTCAAAATCCTTTGTAATTTTAAGCACCTCTGTTAAATTGGTTGGACACTTTTTCGCTTTGGGGGCAGGAAACAGGATTCAGGACTGTTTCCACGTCCTGAACCCGCTGTCGGAGGGAAACAGTCACTAGTTGGAATCTTAACCAGGGCAGCCCCTTAATTGGCATGGAAACAGGATCCCTGTCCAATTAAGGGCAGCGGGCAGGCTCTCGAAGCTGGAGGGCCAATCTAAGTTCTTCCAGTTTAAGAAGAGCAGCAAGCTGCAGTAAAGGGTAACTGAGAGGGCACCTCAACAAGAAGGTGCCTTGTCAGCCACTTTAAATAAAATTTAATTAAAGAATGGAGAGAGCAGTCAGGCCATCACCGTGGGAGAGGAGCCCCTCTACAGGGCGGGCTTCAGCTGCATCTCTACCTGGACAGGCAGGGAAGGCCTGTAGGTCTGCCTGGAATGCTGGCTCCTGGACCTGCCGCTGGGGAACTACCTCCAGACTGTTGATCTGCCCCCATTCTGTCGTGAAACTGGAGAAGGACTGGAAAATTCCAGTCGGCCTCCCTAACCTGCCTTTAGCAAGGCTCTTAATGAACCTAATTGGCTGCTTGCCTCGTTGGGGGGAGGGGGGCGGGTTGTGGGAGGTGGAGGAGCATTCCCGTTCCCTGAATCTGCATCAACCAAAATAGCTGATGCCAGGGAGAGGGTCAGGAAACCAGCATTCTGGCCGTTTCCAATATTTTCAGGCTCTATCTGCCTCCGTTCAAAGAGAACAAAGAACAAAGATAATTACAGCACAGGAACAGGCCCTTCGGCCCTCCAAGCCTGCGCCGATCCAGATCCTCTCTCTAAACATGTCGCCTATTTTCTAAGCTTCTGTATCTCTTTTCTTCCTGCCCATTCATGTATCTGTCCAGATACATCTTAAAAGACTCCATCGTGCCCGCATCTACCACCTCCGCTGGCAATGCGTTCCAGGTGCCCACCACCCTCTGCGTAAAGAACTTTCCACGCATATCCCCCCTAAACTTTTCCCCTTTCACTTTGAACTCGTGTCCTCTAGTAATTGAAACCCCCACTCTGGGAAAAAGCTTCTTGCTATCCACCCTGTCTATACCTCTCATGATTTTGTACACCTCAATCAGGTCCCCCCTCAACCTCCGTCTTTCTAATGAAAATAATCCTAATCTACTCAACCTCTCTTCATAGCTAGCGCCCTCCATACCAGGCAACATCCTGGTGAACCTCCTCTGCACCCTCTCCAAAGCATCCACATCCTTTTGATAATGTGGCGACCAGAACTGTACGCAGTATTCCAAATGTGGCCGAACCAAAGTCCTATACAACTGTAACATGACCTGCCAACTCTTGTACTCAATGCCCCGTCCGATGAAGGAAAGCATGCCGTATGCCTTCTTGACCACTCTATTTACCTGCGTTGCCACCTTCAGGGAACAGTGGACCTGAACACCCAAATCTCTCTGGACATCAATTTTCCCCAGGACTTTTCCATTTACTGTATAGTTCACTCTTGAATTGGATCTTCCAAAATGCATCACCTCGCATTTGCCCTGATTGAACTCCATCTGCCATTTCTCTGCCCAACTCTCCAATCTATCTATATTCTGCTGTATTCTCTGACAGTCCCCTTCACTATCTGCTACTCCACCAATCTTAGTGTCGTCTGCAAATTTGCTAATCAGTCCACCTATACTTTCCTCCAAATCATTAATGTATATCACAAACAACAGTGGTCCCAGCACGGATCCCTGTGGAACACCACTGGTCACACGTCTCCATTTTGAGAAACTCCCTTCCACTGCTACTCTCTGTCTCCTGTTGCCCAGCCAGTTCTTTATCCATCTAGCTAGTACACCCTGGACCCCATGCGCCTTCACTTTCTCCATCAGCCTACCATGGGAAACCTTATCAAACGCCTTCACTGTCACTGGGTCAAAATCCTGGAACTCCCTTCCTAACAGCACTGTGGGTGTATCTACCCCACACGGACTGCAGTGGTTCAAGAAGGCAGCTCACCACCACCTTCTCAAGGGCAATTAGGGATGGGCAATAAATGCTGGCCTGGCCAGTGACACCCACATTCCCCGAACAAGTTTTAAAAAATGCTTTTTAAATTAAAAACTACGCTTTGTTATAGAAACTTACAGCACAGCAGGAGGCCATTCTGCAAATACTAAGGTTTGACTAAAATACCCTCACCATCACTGTTTAGCCCACTTTCCTGTCCTTGACCTCTGGCCTGAACCCTTGATCTTGACCCCTGACCTGAATCCCACCCACTGCAGCATTTTCACCTGATTGGTCTCCAGCTATATTCAGGCACTGACTCCCAAACCAGCCCCTTTCTGCACAGCAGTAGTTTTGTACCGAGCCAGTCGGAGCCTCCATCCATTGTATGGCCCAAGTTTAGATCAAGCCCTGGTGAACCGCTGGCCTAATCCTGAGCCACTCCAGCAGAGGTGGGATTCGGGTGATACAATCCAAGGAAACTCGACCCCAGAAAAGATCAGCACAGTGGTGCAGTGGTTAGCACCGCAGCCTCACAGCTCCAGCGACCCGTGTTCAGTTCTGGGTACTGCCTGTGCGGAGTTTGCAAGTTCTCCCTGTGACCGCGTGGGTTTCCTCCGGATGCTCCGGTTTCCTCCCACAGCCAAAGACTTGCAGGTTGATAGGTGAATTGGTGATTGTAAATTGCCCCTAGTGTAGGTAGGTGGTAGGAGAATGGTGTGGATGTGGTAGAGAATATGGGATTAGTATAAATGGGTGGTTGTTGGTCGGCACAGACTCGGTGGGCCGAAGGGCCTGTTTCAGTGCTGTATTTCTAAATAAACTGCAGAACATTATCTCTATAAAAAACCTAGGGCATGATGTTCAGGCCCCACTGATGTCAGGAACAAAAGGCAGAGAAAGAGCAGGAAGGCAGCGCAGGAGTCCCCTGTGGTCATCTCCCTCCAAAACAAGTATACCCTTTTGGATACTGTTGAGGGAGATGGCTCACCAGGGGAAGGCAGCAGTAGCCAGGTCCATGGCACCGTGGCTGGCTCTGCTGCTCAGAAGGGCGGGAAAAAGAGTGGAAGGGCTATAGTCGTAGGGGATTCGATTGTAAGGGGAGTAGATAGGCGGTTCTGTGGTCGAAAACGAGGCTCCCGAATGGTATGTTGCCTCCCAGGTGCACGGGTCAGGGATGTCTCAGATCGGCTGCAGAACATTCTGAAGGGGGAGGGTGAACAGCCAGTTGTCGTTGTGCACATAGGCACCAATGATATAGGTAAAAAACGGGATGAGGTCCTACAAGCAGAGTTTAGGGAGTTAGGAGCCAAGTTAAAAAGTAGGACCTCAGAGGTAGTAATCTCAGGATTACTACCAGTGCCACGTGATAGTCAGAGTAAAAATGAAAGAATAGTCAGGATGAATGCGTGGCTTGAGAGATGGTGCAGGAAGGAGGGGTTCAGAATTTTGGGACATTGGGACCGGTTCTGGGGGAGGTGGGACTATTACAAATTGGACGGTCTACACCTGGGCCGGACTGGAACCAATGTCTTTGGAGGTGCTTTTGCTAACGCTGTTGGGGAGGGTTTAAACTAATGTGGCAGGGGGATGGGAACCAATTGAGGTCATAGAACATAGAACATAGAACATAGAACATACAGCACAGAACAGGCCCTTCGGCCCACAATGTTGTGCCGATCCTTTGTCCTCTGTCAAGGACAATTTAATCTATACCCCATCATTCTCCTTTATCCATATACCTATCCAAAAGCCTTTTGAAAGTCCCTAAAGTTTCTGACTCAACAACTTCCCCGGGCAAGGCATTCCATGCCTCGACCACTCTCTGGGTAAAGAACCTTCCCCTGACATCCCCCTTATATCTCCCACCCTTCACCTTAAATTTATGACCCCTTGTAACGCTTTGCTCCACCCGGGGAAAAAGTTTCTGACTGTCTACCCTATCTATTCCCCTGATCATCGTATAAACCTCTATCATGTCACCCCTCATCCTTCTCCTTTCTAATGAGAAGAGGCCTAGAATGTTCAGCCTTTCCTCGTAAGACTTATTCTCCATTCCAGGCAACATCCTGGTAAATCTCCTCTGCACCCTCTCCAAGGCTTCCACATCCTTCCTAAAATGAGGCGACCAGAACTGCACACAGTACTCCAAATGAGGCCTTACCAAGGTCCTGTACAGCTGCATCATCACCTCACGGCTCTTAAATTCAATCCCTCTGCTAATGAACGCTAACACCCCATATGCCTTCTTCACAGCCCTATCCACTTGAGTTGCAACTTTCAATGATCTATGCACATAGACCCCAAGGTCTCTCTGCTCCTCCACATGCCCAAGAACCCTACCGTTAACCCAGTATTTTGCATTCATGTTTGTCCTTCCAAAATGGACGACCTCACACTTTTCAGGGTTAAACTCCATCTGCCACTTTTCAGCCCAGCACTGCAACCTATCCAAGTCCCTTTGCAGACGACAATAGCCCTCCTCGGTATCCACAACTCCACCAACCTTTGTATCATCTGCAAATTTACTGACCCACCCTTCGACTTCCTCATCCAAGTCGTTAATAAAAATCACAAACAGGAGAGGACCCAGAACTGATCCCTGCGGCACGCCACTGGTAACTGGGCTCCAGGCTGAGTATTTACCATCTAAGACCACTCTCTGCCTTCTATCAGTTAGCCAATTCTTAATCCAACTGGCCACATTCCCCACTATCCCATGCCTCCTGACTTTCTCCATAAGTCTACCATGGGGGACCTTATCAAATGCCTTACTAAAATCCATGTACACCACATCCACTGGTTTACCCTCATCCACTTGCTTGGTCACCTGCTCAAAGAATTCAATCAGGCTTGTGAGGCAAGACCTACCCCTCACAAAACCGTGCTGACTGTCCCGAATCAAGCAGTGTCTTTCCAGATGCTCAGAAATCCTATCCCTCAGCACCTTTTCCATCAACTTGCCTACCACCGAAGTAAGACTAACTGGCCTGTAATTCCCAGGGTTGTTCCTATTCCCTTTCTTGAACAGGGGCACAACATTTGCCACCCTCCAATCACCTGGTACCACCCCCGTCAGCAGAGAAGATGAAAAGATCATTGCCAGCGGCTCTGCAATTTCATCCCTTGCTTCCCATAACATCCTTGGATATACCCCGTCAGGCCCGGGAGACTTGTCTATCTTCAAGTTATTCAAAAACCCCAACACATCTTCCCTCCTAACGAGCACTTCCTCGAGCTTACCAGTCTGTTTCACACCGTCCTCTTCAGTAATACACCCCTTCTCATTCGTAAATACCGAAGAGAAGTACTCATTCAAAACCTCACTTATCTCTTCCGGCTCAACACACAGTCTCCCGCTATTGTCCTTGACCGGACCTATGGTCCCCCTAGTCATCCTCATATTTCTGACATACGCGTAAAAGGCCTTGGGGTTTTCTTTTATCCTACCCGCCAAGCATTTTTCATGCCCTCTCTTAGCTCTCCTAATCCCTTTCTTCAGATCCTTCCTGGCCATCTTGTATCCCTCCAGAGCTATGCCTGTGCCCTTTTTCCTCAACTTTATATACGCATCCTTCTTCTTCCTAACAAGACTCTCAACCTCTCTTGTCAACCACGGTTCCCTCACATGACCATCCCTTCCCTGTCTGACAGGGACATGCTTATCAATGGCCCCTACTATCTGCTCCTTGAAAAAGTTCCACATTTCGACCGTGCCCTTCCCTGCCAGCATATGCTCCCAACTTATGCTCCTCAGTTCCTGCCTGACAGCATCATATCTACCCTTCCCCCAATTGTAAACCTTGCCCTGTTGCACATACCTATCACATACTGTCAGTTGACAGTAAGGAGGTAGTAACAAAAGCCTGTAAGAAACTAGATAATGAAGTCAGTGTGACTAAGGGGAAGAGCAGGCAGGGAGCAGATGATGAATATAAAGGGACTGGTGGTCTGAGGTGCATTTGTTTTAATGCAAGAAGTGTAGTTGGTAAGGCAGATGAACTTAGGGCTTGGATTGGTACCTGGGAGTATGATGTTATTGCTATTACTGAGACTTGGTTGAGGGAAGGGCATGATTGGCAACTAAATATCCCAGGATATCGATGCTTCAGGCGGGATAGAGAGGGAGGTAAAAGGGGTGGAGGAGTTGCATTACTGGTCAAAGAGGATATCACAGCTGTGCTGAAGGAGGGCACTATGGAGGACTCGAGCAGTGAGGCAATATGGACAGAACTCAGAAATAGGAAGGGTGCGGTAACAATGTTGGGGCTGTACTACAGGCCTCCCAACAGCGAGCGTGAGATAGAGGTACAAATATGTAAACAGATTATGGAAAGATGTAGGAGCAACAGGGTGGTGGTGATAGGAGATTTTAATTTTCCCAACATTGACTGGGATTCGCTTAATGTTAGAGGTCCAGATGGAGCAGAATTTGTAAGGAGCATCCAGGAGGGTTTTCTAGAGCAGTATGTAAATAGTCCAACTCGGGAAGGGGCCATACTGGACCTGGTGTTGGGGAATGAGCCCAGCCAGGTTGTTGAAGTTTCAGTAGGGGACTACTTTGGGAATAGTGATCACAATTCCGTAAGCTTTAAAATACTCATGGACAAAGACGAGAGTGGTCCTAAAGGAAGAGTGCTAAATTGGGGGAAGGCCAACTATACCAAAATTCGGCAGGAGCTGGGAAATGTAGATTGGGAGCAGCTGTTTGAAGGTAAATCCACATGGGATATGTGGGAGGCTTTTAAAGAGAGGTTGATTAGCGTGCAGGAGAGACATGTTCCTGTGAAAATGAGGGATAGAAATGGCAAGATTAGGGAACCATGGATGACAGGTGAAATTGTGAGACTAGCTAAGAGGAAAAAGGAAGCATACATAAGGTCTAGGCGGCTGATGAAAGACGAAGCTTTGAAAGAATATCGGGAATGTAGGACCAATCTGAAACGAGGAATTAAGAGGGCTAAAAGGGGTCATGAAATATCTTTAGCAAACAGGGTTAAGGAAAATCCCAAAGCCTTTTATTCATATATAAGGAGAAAGAGGGTATCTAGAGAAAGGATTGGCCCACTAAAGGACAAAGGAGGAATGTTATGCTTGGACTCAGAGAAAATGGGTGAGATTCTAAACGAGTACTTTGCATCGGTATTCACCGAGGAGAGGGACATGACGGATGTTGAGGTTAGGAACAGATGTTTGATTACTCTAGTTCAAGTCGGCATAAGGAGGGAGGAAGTGTTGGGTATTCTAAAGGGCATTAAGGTGGACAAGTCCCCAGGTCCGGATGGGATCTATCCCAGGTTACTGAGGGAAGCGAGAGAGGAAATAGCTGGGGCCTTAACAGATATCTTTGCAGCATCCTTAAACACGGGTGAGGTCCCGGAGGACTGGAGAATTGCTAATGTTGTCCCCTTGTTTAAGAAGGGTAGCAGGGATAATCCAGGTAATTATAGACCGGTGAGCCTGACGTCAGTGGTAGGGAAGCTGCTGGAGAAGATGCTGAGGGATAGGATCTATTCCGATTTGGAAGAAAATGGGCTCATCAGTGATAGGCAACATGGTTTTGTGCAGGGAAGGTCATGTCTTACCAACTTAATAGAATTCTTTGAGGAAGTGACAAAGTTGATTGATGACGGAAGGGCTGTCGATGTCATATACATGGACTTCAGTAAGGAACGGCGATATAGTTCCAAGTCAGGATGGTGTGTGACTTGGAGGGGAACTTGCAGGTGGTGGTGTTCCCATGTATTTGCTGCCCTTGTCCTTCTAGTTGGTAGAGGTCACGGGTTTGGAAGGTGCTGTCGAAGGAGCCTTGGTGCGTTGCTGCATCTTGTAGATGGTACACACTGCTGCCACTGCCACGGTGGTGGAGGGAGTGAATGTTTGTGGATGGGGTGCCAATCAAGTGGGCTGCTTTGTTCTGGATGGTGTCGAGCTTCTTGAGTGTTGTTGCACCCATCCAGGCAATTGGAGAATATTCCATCACACTCCTGACTTGTGCCTTGTAGATGGTGGACAGGCTTTGGGGAGTCAGGAGGTGAGTTACTCGCTGCAGGATTCCTAGCCTCTGACCTGCTGTTGTAGCCACGGTATTTATATGGCGACTCCAGTTCAGTTTCTGGTCAATGGTAGCCCCTAGTATGTTGATAGTGGGGGATTCAGTGATGGCAATGCCATTGAATGTCAAGGGGTGATGGTTAGATTCTCTCTTGTTTGAGATGGTCATTGCCTGGCACTTGTGTGGCGCGAATGTGACATCAAACACATTTAAAAATTTTAATTCAGCCTGTACTGGCACTTGTCACTCTCCTCTCCGCTGGACAATTCTTCTTCTTTTGTTATTAAAATAGCAGAACATTGCTACAGACATCTATTAAAATTGTAGAGAACTGATTTACTGCTAATATTCACGCTGTAGGAAACTTTTAAAAGTAGCCCAGATTAAAATGTAATCCTGCATATTGGAAGTGCAGTCACAGTAAAGAAAGACTTGCATTTATATAGCACCTTTCTCCAATCCAGAACATGTCAAAGCACTTACAGCCAATGAAGGAAGTTTTGAAATGTAGTCACTGTTATAATGTAGTAAACTTGGTAGCCAATTTAGGCACAGCAGGATCCCACAATCAGCAGTGCGATAATGACCAGATAGTCTGTTTTATGTGATGTTGCTTGAGGGATAAACGATTAACCTGGACGCCAGGGAGAAAGGAACAGACAGGGCCTCAGCATAACATCTCATTCAAAAGACAACAACTGTGACAGTGCAGCACTCCCTCAGTACTGACCCTCTGACAGTGCAGCACTCCCTCAGTACTGACCCTCCAACAGTGCAGCACTCCCTCAGTACTGACTCTCCGACAGTGCAGCACTCCCTCAGTACTGACTCTCCGACAGTGCAGCGCTCCCTCAGTACTGACCCTCTGACAGTACAGCACTCCCTCAGTACTGACCCTCCAACAGTGCAGCGCTCCCTCAGTACTGACTCTCCGACAGTGCAGCACTCCCTCAGTACTGACTCTCCGACAGTGCAGCGCTCCCTCAGTACTGACCCTCTGACAGTACAGCACTCCCTCAGTACTGACCCTCCAACAGTGCAGCGCTCCCTCAGTACTGACTCTCCAACAGTGCAGCACTCCCTCAGTACTGACTCTCCGACAGTGCAGCGCTCCCTCAGTACTGACCCTCTGACAGTACAGCACTCCCTCAGTACTGACCCTCCAACAGTGCAGCGCTCCCTCAGTACTGACTCTCCAACAGTGCAGCGCTCCCTCAGTACTGACTCTCCAACAGTGCAGCACTCCCTCAGTACTGACTCTCCGACAGTGCAGCACTCCCTCAGTACTGACTCTCCGACAGTGCAGCGCTCCCTCAGTACTGACCCTCTGACAGTACAGCACTCCCTCAGTACTGACCCTCCAACAGTGCAGCACTCCCTCAGTAGTGACCCTCCAACAGTGCAGCGCTCCCTCAGTACTGACTCTCCGACAGTGCAGCACTCCCTCAGTACTGACCCTCCGACAGTGCAGCACTCCCTTAGTGCTGACCGTCCAACAGTGCCGCACTCCCTCAGTACTGACTCTCCGACAGTGCAGCACTCCTTCAGTACTGACCCTCTGACAGTGCAGTGCTCCCTCAGTACTGACCCCCTGACAGTGCAGCACTCCCTCAGTACTGACCCTCCAACAGTGCAGCGCTCCTTCAGTACTGACTCTCTGACAATGCAGCACTCCCTCAGTACTGACCCTCTGACAGTGCAGCACTCCCTCGGTGCTGACCCTCCAACAGTGCAGCGCTCCTTCAGTACTGACTCTCTGACAATGCAGCACTCCCTCAGTACTGACCCTCTGACAGTGCAGCACTCCCTCAGTACTGACCCTCCGACAGTGCAGCACTTCCTCAGTATTGACCCTCCGACAGTGCCGTGCTCCCTCAGTACTGACCCTCTGACAATGCAGCATTCCCTCAGTACTGTACTGGAGTGTTAACTTTGACTTATGCGCTGATGTGCCGGAGTGGGACTTAAACCCACAAGGGTGCTACTCACTGAGCTGACACTAGATTCAGGTTATGCCTATAAAGAGCAATGAGAAAATAAAGCTCACACACAAAAATAGTTTTCTGCCATTTCTAGTTGTAGACCTGTTTCGGGCCACAGGTGGACTATTGTGTTCAATTCTGGGCAAGACCATTTACGAAGGAGTCACAGCCTTGGAGAGGGTGCTGCACTGTCAGAGGTGCCATCTTTCAGATTAGATGTTAAACTAAGGCCCTATCTGACCTCTAAGGTGGATATAAACAATCCCATGGCACTATTTCAAAGATGATCTGGTCAGTATTACACTGCTTTTTGTGGGAGCTTGCTGTGCACCGATTGGCTCCCACATTTCCTGCATTACAACAGTGACTACACCACAAAAGTATTTCATTGGCTGTAAAGCACTTTGGGATGTCCTGAGGTTGTGAAAGGCGCTATAGAAATGAAAGTCTTTCTTTCTATCTTTTTCATTTGTTCCTCTTTCACAGATTTTCCCTCTGGCCCTGTGACCGTGACCCTATCGTGTGGAGGAGTGATGAGAGCCAAAGCGGACATTGTGTACTACACTGAGATGGAGGAAATTGAGCGATTGTTAATTAGAACAGCTGATCCAATCGAATTCATCTGTCAGGTAAGAAAAATTCTGCCCACCAAAAGATGCTGAAAGGGGAAGGATGGAATGTCTTCCCTCAGATTGGGCTAACTTGATCAATATGGCAATGGAATTCCTCACTAGAAGAAACACAAGGAGGGAAATGGCCAAGTAAAAGGATAAAGGCATTGCTGGGAGTGGGTGAAAACTGGGCACCGTACTTTAAGAAGGATGTCAAAGCCTTGGAGAGGGTGCAGAGGAGAGTTACTAGAATGGTACCAGGGATGAGGAACTTCAGTTATGTGGAGTGATTAGACAGGCTGGGATTTTCTCCTTAGAGCGGAGGAAGTTAAGGGGAAACTTTTAACAACATAAGAAATAGGAACAGGAGTAGACCATTCAGCCCCTCGAATAAGATCATGGCTGATCCTCTGCCTCAACTCCACTTTCCTTCCCTATCCCCATATCCCTTGATTCCCTTAGTGTCCAAAAATCTATTGATCTCTGTCTTGTATATACTCAATGACTGAGCATCCACAATCCTCTGGGACAGAGAATTCCAAAGATTTACAACACTGGTTGAAGAAATGTCTCCTCATCTCAGTCCTAAATGGCTGAGCCCTTATTCTGAGACTGTAATCTCTCAGCCTCTACCCTGTCAAGCCCTCCAAGAATTTTATATATTTCAATGCAATGACATCTCATTCTTCTAAACTCAAGGGAAATTAGGCCCATTCTACTCAATCGCTCCTCATGGGGGTGGGGGAGGGGCAATCCTTTCGTTAGTCTAGTGAACATTTTTTGTGCCCCCACTAAGGTAAGGTTAAGAAGAGCAAAACTGTATTCTTACTGGAGGAGTTCAACTTTATAATGGGTTTTGATAAAGTAAATAAGGAGAAACTGTTTGCACTTGTAGCAGTGTTAGTAACTAGAAGGCACCGTTTTAAGTTAATGGGCAAAAAAAAGCAGAGGGGGAGATGAGGAGAATTTTTTTTACACAGTGAGTTGTTGTGATCTGGAATGCGCTGCCTGAAAGGGCGGTGGAAGCAGATTCAATAGTAACTTTCAAAAGGGAATTGGATAAATACTTGAAAAGAAAAAATAATTGCAGGGCTATGGGGAAAGAGCAAGGAATATGGGTCTAATTGGAGAGTTCTTGTGTCAACCAGGATAGCGCTCCCAGTTTTGCATCAGAACTGAGGGAGTATTATACTGTCAGAGGGTCTGTCTTTCAAATGAGACAATAAACCAAGGCCACTCTGCCCTCTCAGATGGACATTATTTCAAAGAAGAGCAGGGGAATTCTCCCCAGCATCCTGACCAATATTTATCTCTCTATCGACATCACCAAAACTGATTATCTTGTCGTTATCAAATTTATGTTTGTGGGAGATTGCTGTGCACAAATTGGCCACCGCATTTCATACATTACAGCAGTGACTACACTTCAAAAGTAGTTACTTAGTCGTAAAGTGCTTTGGGACGTCCTGAGGTTGTGAAAGGTCTTTCTTTTAAATATCCAGTAAAAGCATGATGGGCCAAATGGCCTCATTCTGTGTTTTATAATTCTGTGAAGACTACATAGAAAAATGTGCCAACACTGGAGGATAAAATGATATGGAAGTGAAGTTTTTAAGGAAGTCTATACAAATGTAGTTAACTGCAGTCTCGGAAGGAACAATGGATTATTTTGTCCCGGTGCTGTTCTGTTTTTATAGTATTGGCTGTATGCAGATAAGGTGCAGTTGACAGAACAAATCAAGATACAGTTTCTATAGAAAATTTGCTGGAGAGTGAATGTCGTTAGATTGCGAGTAATTGATTCCATTTTTCTTTTTGTGTACGTTATGTCAGGTTCACTGTTACCAGCTGCGTTAAGATGTGCCCTGCAGCATCAGTGCAGTTCGAAAGAGAGCCATTCTGAGCTGCTTTATCATATACAGCACAAGCTCAAGATAACCCCACTGGACATCACTATTCTTATTCTTTCAGTACAATCAGTGCAGCCTCAACAGGCAAAGTCAAATGCCCATTAGTTTCAGAGTGGGATGGAAGCACTGATGTGTCTCGGACAAATGAATGTCTGACCAGACACCTAAATAGAACTACTGAAGATTGCTTAAAAAAGGAACTACTTTTAAATGGTTCAGTTCTTTAACAGTTTTCCAGCTGCTTCATCCCTTCTTTGGCTGCTAGTGCAACTGAGAATGTGCTTTGCATTTTGGGAGAGGGACAAAGCATTTGAGATTTAGAGCATGAGTCTGGCTGGAAGAGCAGAATGCCTTATACCCATTGCAGCAGGAAATGCAACTTAAAGATAAATGGAGCCATTAGATGTGAATTCATAGCATCATACAGAACAGAAGGAGGCCATTCCGACCATCATGTCCATGCTAGCTCTTTGAAAGAGCTGTCCAATTAGTTCCAATCCTCTGCCTTTTCCCCATATTCCTACAAAATTTTCCTTTTCAGGTATTTATGCAATTCCCTTTCATGACCTCAAAGCATTTTCCATCCAGTGAAATCTTTTTGACGTAGTCACTGTTATAATGTAGGAAACATGACAACCAATTTGCACATAGCAAGATCCCACAAACAGCAGTGAGATAATGAGCAGAAAGAGTTTCTTTTTGTGTGATGCTCATTGAAGAATAAATATTGGCTCCAAAACACTGGGGAAAACTCCCCTGTGCTTCTTGGAAATGGTGCTGCGGGATCTTTCTATGCCCACCTGAGAGGGCAGACGGGGCTTCGAGTTAACACAAGGCCACAAGAAATATGAGCAGGAGTAGACCATATGGCCCATTGAGCCTGCTCTGCCATTCAGATTGATCATGGCTGATCTTAGGCTTCACCTCCACTTTCACACCACATTCCTTGATTCGCTGAGAGACCAAAAATCTATCTATCCCAGCCTTAAATATATTCAATGATGGAGCATCCACAACCCTCTGGGGTAGAGAATTCCAAAGATTCGCAACCCGATGAGTGAAGTAATTTCTCCTCATCTCAGTCCTGAATGATCGGCCCCTTATCCTGAGACTGTGCCCCCATATTTTAGATTCCTCAATCAGCGGAAACAATCTCTCACTGTCTACCATATTCAGCCCCTTCAGAATTTTGTCTGTTTCAATGAGATCACCTCTCATTCTTCTAAACTCCAGAGAATATGGGCCCAATTTACTCAGCATCTCATTTTTTAAAATTCATTCATGGGATGTAGGCGTTGCTGGCCAGGCCAGCATTTATTGCCCATCCCTAATTGCCCTTGAGAAGATGGTGGTGAGCTGCCTTCTTGAACCACTGCAGTCCTTGTGGGGTAGATACACCCACAGTGCTGTTAGGAAGGGAGTTTGGGGATTTTGACCCAGCAGCAGTGAAGGAACGGCGATATAGTTCCAAGTCAGAATGGTGTGTGACTTGGAGGGGAACTTGCAGGTGGTGGTGTTCCCATGTATTTGCTGCCCTTGTCCTTCTAGGTGATAGAGGTCGTGGGTTTGGAAGGTGCTGTCTAAGGAGCCTTGGTGCGTTGCTGCAGTGCATCTTGTAGATGGTACACACTGCTGCCACTGTGCGTCGGTGGTAGAGGGAGTGAATGTTTGTAGATGGGGTGCCAATCAAGCGGGCTGCTTTGTCCTGGATGGTGTTGAGCTTCTTGAGTGTCGTTGGAGCTGCACCCATCCAGGCAAGTGGAGAGTATTCCATCACACTCCTGACTTGTGCCTTGTAGATGGTGGACAGGCTTTGGGGAGTCAGGAGGTGAGTTACCCGCCTCAGGATTCCTAGCCTCTGACCTGCTCTTGTAGCCAAAGTATTTATATGGCCACTCCAGTTCAGTTTCTGGTCAATGGTAGCCCCTAGGATGTTGATAGTGGGGGATTCAGCGATGGTAATGCTGTTGAATGTCAAGGGGAGATGGTTAGATTCTCTCTTGTTGGAGATGATCATTGCCTGGCACTTGTGTGGTGCAAATGTTACTTGCCACTTATCATCCCAAGCCTGGATATTGTCCAGGTCTTGCTGCATTTCTACACGGACTGCTTCAGTATCTGAGGAGTCACCATAGGACAACCCCCTCATCCCAGGGACCAATTTAGTGAACCTTTGCTATACTGCCTCCAACACAAGTATATCGTTTCTTAAATGTGGAGACCAAAACTACGCACAGTATTCCAGACATAATCTCACCAAAATTCTGGACAATTATAGCAAGACTTCTTTATTCCTGTACACCAATCCCCTTGCAATACAGGCAACATGCCATTTGCCTTCCTAATTGCTTGCTATACCTGCATGAAATCGTTCTGCATTCCGTGTACAAGCACACCCAAGTCTCTTTGAACATCAGCACTTACAAGTTTCATACCTTTTAAAAAATATTCTGCTTTTCTATTCTCATGAACAAAGTGAATAACTTCACACTTTCCTACATTATACTCCATCTGCCATCTTGTTGCCCACTCATTTAACCTGTCTATATCTCTTTCAGCCTCTCTGTGTCCTCCCCACAGCTTACCTTTCCACCGATCTTTGTATCATTGGCAACCATCTCATCCGAAAGGTTATAATAATTGTGACTGTCTTTTAAAAGTAATTAAACCAGATGTGAAGCTGCAGTGAGACATTTGGAGGATGTCAGAAGGAGCCATAGAAATGCAAGACCTTTTCTTTGTTTTAGTTTTAGAGATACAGCACTGAAACAGGCCCTTCGGCCCACCGAGTCTGTGCCGACCATCAACCACCCATCTATACTAATCCTACACTAATTCCATATTCCTACGACATCCCCACCTGTCCCTATATTTCCCTACCACCTACCTATACTAAGGGCAATTTATAATGGCCAATTTACCTAACAACCTGCAAGTCTTTTGGCTTGTGGGAGGAAACCGGAGCACCCGGAGAAAACCCACGCAGACACAGGGAGAACTTGCAAACTCCACACAGGCAGTACCCAGAATTGAACCCGGGTCGCTGGAGCTGTGAGGCTGCGGTGCTAACCACTGCACCACTGTTCCTGATTGTTCATCCGAATTCATTTTCATAATGATCTCCTTCAGAATGTATTAAAAAAGTGAAAAATAAGAAACTGGGAGAAAGTGTGAAAGATTATTCAGCCAATCCACTCCCAGCAAATCTCTACCTGTGCTGCAAGTTAAAATCAACACTTCAACATCTTTGCAAACGTAAAATTGAAGATGAATTTGGCAAATTGAATTAGTTCACCTCAAATCTCGTGATAATATATTTATATATATGGGCGGCACAGTGGTTAGCACCGCAGCCTCACAGCTCCAGGGACCCGGGCTCGATTCCGGGTACTACCTGTGTGGAGTTTGCAAGTTCTCCCTGTGTCTGCGTGGGTTTTCTCCGGGTGCTCCGGTTTCCTCCCACATGCCAAAAGACTTGCAGGTTGATAGGTAAATTGGCCATTAAAAATTGCCCCTAGTATAGGTAGGGGTAAGGGAATATAGGGACAGGTGAGGATGTGGTAGGAATATGGGATTAGTGTAGGATTAGTATAAATGGGCGTTTAACGGTCGACACAGACTCGGTGGGCCGAAGGGCCTGTTTCAGTGCTGTATCTCTAAATCAATATTCTGCTCCATTATCTTGGAGATTGGAAGGAGGAGATTCTGTAACAATACAATAAAATGATAAGTAACAGTGAATTATTCATTAATATATTTTATTAACTACAGATTTTAGTACTAATCATGTGGAGTGATTTTTTTCATAGATAAAACACCTATTAAGTTACTCATGAAAATAATTAACATGCCCGATGATAAAAATTTTTAATACAGCACTCGGACCACTTTACCTTGTAACATAGAACATAGAAAATAGGAGCAGGAGTAGGCAATTCGGCCCTTCGAGCCTGCTCCACCATTCAATATGATCATGGCTGATCATCCAACCCAGTAACCTGTTCCTGCTTTCGCCCCATATCCTTTAATCCCTTTAGACCCAAGAACTATATCTAACTCCTTCTTGAAAACATACAAGGTTTTGGCCTCAACTGCTTTCTGTGGTAGCAAATTTCACAGGCTCACCACTCTCTGGGTGAAGAAATTTCTCCTCATCTCAGTCCTGAAAGGTTTACCTCGTATCCTTAGACTAAGACCCCTGGCTCTGGACTCCCCCACCATCAGGAACATCCTTCCTGCATCTACCCTGTCAAGTCCTGTTAGAATTTTATAGGTTTCTACGAGATCCCTCCTCACTCTTCTGAACTCCAGCGAATATAATCCTAACCAACTCAATCTCTCCTCATATGTCAGTCCCGCCATCCCAGGAAACAGTCTGGTAAACCTTCGCTGCACTCCCTCTATAGCAAGAACATCCTTCCTCAGATAAGGAGACCAAAACTGCGCACAATATTCCAGGTATGGCCTTACCAAGGCCCTGTATAATTGCAGCAAGACATCCCTGCTCCTGTACTCGAATCCTCTCGCTATGAAGGCCAACATACCATTTGCCTTTTTTACTGCTTGTTGCACCTGCATGCTTACCTTCAGTGACTAGTGTACGAGAACACCCAGGTCTCGTTGCATATTCCCCTCTCAGTTTATAGCTGTTCAGATAATAATCTGCCTTCCTGTTTTTGCTACCAAAGTGGATAACCTCACATTTATCCACATTATACTGCATCTGCCATGCATTAGCCCACTCACTCAACTTGTCCAAATCACCCTGAAGCCTCTCTGCATCCTCCTCACAACTCACCCTCCCACCCAGTTTTGTGCCATCTGCAAATCTGGAGATATTACATTTAGTTCCCTCATCTAAATCATTAATGCATATTGTGAATAGCTGGGGTCCTAGCACCGATCCCTGCGGTACCCCACTAGTCACTGCCTGCCATTTGGAAAAAGACCCGTTTATTCCTACTCTTTGTTTCCTGTCTGCCAACCAATTTTCTATCCATCGCAATACACTAACCCCAATCCCATGCGCTTTAATTTTACACGCTAATCTCTTATGTGGGACTTTGTCGAAAGCCTTCTGAAAGTCCAAATAAACCACATCCACTGGCTCCCCCTCATCAACTCTACTAGTTACATCCTTGAAGAATTCTAGTAGATTTTTCAAGCATGATTTTCCTTTCGTAAATCCATGCTGACTCTGCCCGATTCTACCACTGTTCTCCAAGTGCTCTGCTATAAAATCTTTGATAATGGACTCTAGAATTTTCCCCACTACTGACCTCAGGCTGACTGGTTTATAATTCCCTGCTTTCTCTCTACCTCCCTTTTTAAATAGTGGGGTTACATTAGCTATCCTCCAATCTGTAGGAACTGTTCCAGAGTCTATAGAATCTTGGAAGATGACCACCAATGCATCCACTATTTCTAGGGCCACTTCCTTAAGTACTCTGGGATGCATACCATCAGGGCCTGGGGATTTATCGGCCTTCAATCCCATCAATTTCCCCAACACTATTTCTCTACTAATACTGATTTCCTTCAGTTCCTCCCTTTCACTAAGCCCTGTGTTCCCCAACATTTCTGGTATGATATTTGTGTCCTCCTTTGTGAAGACAGAACCAAAGTATGCATTTAGTTGGTCAGCCATTTCGTTGTTCCCCATAATAAATTCCCCTGTTTCTGATTGTAAGGGACCTACATTTGTCTTCACCAGTCTGTGTATGACACTGGAGAAATTAGAAGGTTTCTGTTAGTGTCTTAGTGGGCTGATATTTTTGGAAATGAGGGCAATTCCACTAACTTTCCAACACTGAAATCCCAGAGACATCAAACTGTAGATGTTTCTTAAATCTGTGCGTTAAGATCAACATTTATTATTATGGACAAGCTTGCCAGAAATAACTGAAAGAAGATTTCTTGATTACTGCTGGAAACACAGCAGTATTACTTCCTCAGCATGCGGGAACCCTCATCTCTCGTGGAAGACAGAAGGGCCATACTTGTTTATTCTATTAATAATCTTTCCACTTTGTTACATACTCAGCCTTAGAATGTGGGTCACCTGTTGTGAAGAGAAATAACATGAATTTATAAAGCATCTTTCACAAAGCATTTCATACCCAATCATTACTTTCAGAGTGTAACTACTGTTGTCATGTATTACACTGAAATTATCGCACAGAAACAGGCCATTCGGCCCAACTGCTCTGTGCCGGTGTTTATGCTCCACATGAGCTTCCTCCCACCCCTCCTCATCTCATCCTATCGACATATCCTTCTATTCCTGCACTGTTCACCTCAGCCACTCCCTGTGGTAGCGAGTTCCATATTCTCACCACTCTCTGGGTAAACATACGAACATATGGAGTCCAACACAGACTGTCACACATTGGCCTGATCTTCCTGATACAAGAACAGTTTCTCAGTTGGATGCAAGCTAAGTGTGAATGTTACAGAAGAATAGAACTTACATTTATTTGTATAGCACCTTTCACGACCTCAAGATCTTTTAAAGCATTTTACAACCAATGAAGTACTTTTGAAGTGTAGCCATCGCTGTAATGTCGGAAAACAAGGCAGTCAATTTGTTCACAGCAAGATCCCACAGGTAGCAAAGATATCAATGAAATAATGGCCACGGGATCTTTGAAGTCCACCTAAGAGGGCAGACAGGGGCCGGGTTTAATGTCTTATCCAAAGGACAACAACTCAGACAGTGCAGCACCCCCTCAGTACTGCACTGGGAGGGTCAGCCTCGGTTTTTGTCCTCAAGTCTCTTTGTGTTACCCACTGAGCCACTGCCACCAGTAAGAGGAGATTGAACCATTGAGTCCTCGCAGCAGGAAATGGCACTCATCAAGAATAACAGCTGGCAAATCTTGGGGCACTAGATCTTAGTTTTCTGCCCATTAAAATGAATAGATGGAAACCTGCTGTCTTTCAGACTGCAAATGTCTGACGTGCATTTTGCGAGATAGCTGCTCCTTGTTATTGGCACCAATTGTGGAATCTGCCCCATTGCACAGACTGGAGTTGTATTCCCTCATGTATAGGAGGTTGTGATGATCTGACTGAGGTGTTTAAGATGATCAGAGGATTTGGTAGGGTAGATAGAGGGAAACTATTTCCGCTGGTGGGGAACAAGGAGCATATACTTGAAATTCGAGCCAGGCCGTTCAGGGGTGATGTCACACAAAGGGGAGTGGAAATCCGGAACTCTCTCCCCCTCAGCCTGTTGAGGCTGAGGTCAATTGAAAATTTCATAAGTGAGATTGATAGATTTTTGTTGAGTAAGAGGATTAAGGGTTATGGGAATAAGGTGTTTGATGAAGCTAAGAAACAGATCAGCCAAGATCTAACTGAATGGAGGAACAGGTTCGAGGGAATGAATAGCTTCCTCCTGTTCCTATGCTCCATTATTCCCGTCATTATTTCCATAAATAATCTCCATAATGGGTTGACTTTGCAGCTGGGGCAAAATGTCAGGAATTCGGCAGGTTTGCAAATGGATCCTACAGAAATTTCCTGGGAAAATGGATTGTAAAATCCTTAGCCTACGTCATGTGCACATTGTTAGAGCAATGCATTTGTTTGTTTCTCCAGGCATTCCAGCTTAACTCCAAGGATCAACTGGATCAACTCCTCACCAGATCTCTCCAAAACTCCCTACCTCCCAGTGGCTTTGGTGCTTTCCAAACGCTTGGACCTGACAACAGAACTAAGCACAACAGTAAGTTTACAGACTCAAACTTTGTCCCCTGGATTTGCCAGTGAATCTTTTCACAGTTGCTGTGAAACAATGCATTAAAATTCAGCTTCAAGCCACAGTGAGCAGGAAGATCCCAAACCTCAATTCAGAATCTGTTTGTTTTGGGGGGGCTGATCAGGATTGCTGTTTTGGGTGGGGGGGTGTTGGTCAGGTGGTTGTTTCAGTGAAGGGGGGTGTTGGTCAGGTGGTTGTTTCAGTGAGGGGGGGTGGGGGTATTGGTCAGGTGGTTGTTTCAGTGAGGGGGGGGTGTTGGTCAGGTGGTTGTTTCAGTGAGGGGGGGGTGTTGGTCAGGTGGTTGTTTCAGTGAGGGGGGGTATTGGTCAGGTGGTTGTTTCAGTGAGTGGGGGGGTGTTGGTCAGGTGGTTGTTTCAGTGAAGGGGGGTGTTGGTCAGGTGGTTGTTTCAGTGAGGGGGGGTGTTGGTCAGGTGGTTGTTTCAGTGAGGGGGGGTATTGGTCAGGTGGTTGTTTCAGTGAAGGGGGGTGTTGGTCAGGTGGTTGTTTCAGTGAGGGGGGGTATTGGTCAGGTGGTTGTTTCAGTGAGGGGGGGGTGTTGGTCAGGTGGTTGTTTCAGTGAGGGGGGGGTGTTGGTCAGGTGGTTGTTTCAGTGAGGGGGGGGTGTTGGTCAGGTGGTTGTTTCAGTGAGGGGGGGTATTGGTCAGGTGGTTGTTTCAGTGAGGGGGGTGGTGTTGGTCAGGTGGTTGTTTCAGTGAGGGGGGGTGTTGGTCAGGTGGTTGTTTCAGTGAGGGGGGGTATTGGTCAGGTGGTTGTTTCAGTGAGGGGGGGGTATTGGTCAGGTGGTTGTTTCAGTGAGGGGGGGGTGTTGGTCAGGTGGTTATTTCAGTGAGGGGGGGGTATTGGTCAGGTGGTTGTTTCAGTGAGGGGGGGGTGTTGGTCAGGTGGTTGTTTCAGTGAGGGGGGGTATTGGTCAGGTGGTTGTTTCAGTGAGGGGGGGGTATTGGTCAGGTGGTTGTTTCAGTGAGGGGGGGGTGTTGGTCAGGTGGTTGTTTCAGTGTGGGGGGGGTGTTGGTCAGGTGGTTGTTTCAGTGAGGGGGGGTATTGGTCAGGTGGTTGTTTCAGTGGGGGGGGGGGTATTGGTCAGGTGGTTGTTTCAGTGAGGGGGGTGGTGTTGGTCAGGTGGTTGTTTCAGTGAGGGGGGGGTGTTGGTCAGGTGGTTGTTTCAGTGGGGGTGTATTGGTCAGGTGGTTGTTTCAGTGAGGGGGGGTGTTGGTCAGGTGGTTGTTTCAGTGAGGGGGGGTATTGGTCAGGTGGTTGTTTCAGTGAGGGGGGGTATTGGTCAGGTGGTTGTTTCAGTGAGGGGGGGTTGTTGGTCAGGTGGTTGTTTCAGTGAGGGGGGGTATTGGTCAGGTGGTTGTTTCAGTGAGGGGGGTGTTGGTCAGGTGGTTGTTTCAGTGGGGGGGGTGTTGGTCAGGTGGTTGTATCAGTGAGGGGGGGTGGTGTTGGTCAGGTGGTTGTTTCAGTGAGGGGGTGTATTGGTCAGGTGGTTGTTTCAGTGAGGGGGGGTGTTGGTCAGGTGGTTGTTTCAGTGAGGGGGGGTATTGGTCAGGTGGTTGTTTCAGTGAGGGGGGGTTGTTGGTCAGGTGGTTGTTTCAGTGAGGGGGGGTATTGGTCAGGTGGTTGTTTCAGTGAGGGGGGTGTTGGTCAGGTGGTTGTTTCAGTGAGGGGGGGGGTGTTGGTCAGGTGGTTGTTTCAGTGAGGGGGGGGTGTTGGTCAGGTGGTTGTTTCAGTGAGGGGGGGGTGTTGGTCAGGTGGTTGTTTCAGTGGGGGGGGGTATTGGTCAGGTGGTTGTTTCAGTGAGGGGGTGGTGTTGGTCAGGTGGTTGTTTCAGTGAGGGGGGGTATTGGTCAGGTGGTTGTTTCAGTGAGGGGGGGTGTTGGTCAGGTGGTTGTTTCAGTGAGGGGGGGTATTGGTCAGGTGGTTGTTTCAGTGAGGGGGGGTGTTGGTCAGGTGGTTGTTTCAGTGAGGGGGGGTATTGGTCAGGTGGTTGTTTCAGTGAGGGGGGTGTTGGTCAGGTGGTTGTTTCAGTGAGGGGGGGTATTGGTCAGGTGGTTGTTTCAGTGAGGGGGGGGGTGGGGGTATTGGTCAGGTGGTTGTTTCAGTGAGGGGGGGTGTTGGTCAGGTGGTTGTTTCAGTGAGGTGGGGGGTGTTGGTCAGGTGGTTGTTTCAGTGAGGGGGGGGGTGTTGGTCAGGTGGTTGTTTCAGTGAGGGGGGGGTTTTGGTCAGGTGGTTGTTTCAGTGAGGGGGGGGTGTTGGTCAGGTGGTTGTTTCAGTGAGGGGGGGTATTGGTCAGGTGGTTGTTTCAGTGAGGGGGGGGTGTTGGTCAGGTGGTTGTTTCAGTGAGGGGGGGGTATTGGTCAGGTGGTTGTTTCAGTGAGGGGGGGGGGTGTTGGTCAGGTGGTTGTTTCAGTGAGGGGGGGTTATTGGTCAGGTGGTTGTTTCAGTGAGGGGGGGGTGTTGGTCAGGTGGTTGTTTCAGTGAGGGGGGGTATTGGTCAGGTGGTTGTTTCAGTGAGGGGGTGTTGGTCAGGTGGTTGTTTCAGTGAGGGGGGGTATTGGTCAGGTGGTTGTTTCAGTGAGGGGGGGTATTGGTCAGGTGGTTGTTTCAGTGAGGGGGTGTTGGTCAGGTGGTTGTTTCAGTGAGGGGGGGGGTGTTGGTCAGGTGGTTGTTTCAGTGAGGGGGGGTTATTGGTCAGGTGGTTGTTTCAGTGAGGGGGGGGTGTTGGTCAGGTGGTTGTTTCAGTGAGGGGGGGTATTGGTCAGGTGGTTGTTTCAGTGAGGGGGTGTTGGTCAGGTGGTTGTTTCAGTGAGGGGGGGTATTGGTCAGGTGGTTGTTTCAGTGAGGGGGGTTGGTGTTGGTCAGGTGGTTGTTTCAGTGAGGGGGGGTATTGGTCAGGTGGTTGTTTCAGTGAGGGGGTGTTGGTCAGGTGGTTGTTTCAGTGAGGGGGGGGTTTTGGTCAGGTGGTTGTTTCAGTGAGGGGGGGGTGTTGGTCAGGTGGTTGTTTCAGTGAGGGGGGGTATTGGTCAGGTGGTTGTTTCAGTGGGGGGGGGGTATTGGTCAGGTGGTTGTTTCAGTGAGGGGGGGGTGTTGGTCAGGTGGTTGTTTCAGTGAGGGGGGGGTTTTGGTCAGGTGGTTGTTTCAGTGAGGGGGGGGTGTTGGTCAGGTGGTTGTTTCAGTGAGGGGGGTATTGGTCAGGTGGTTGTTTCAGTGAGGGGGGGGTGTTGGTCAGGTGGTTGTTTCAGTGAGGGGGGGGTTTTGGTCAGGTGGTTGTTTCAGTGAGGGGGGGGGTGTTGGTCAGGTGGTTGTTTCAGTGAGGGGGGGGTGTTGGTCAGGTGGTTATTGCAGTGAGGGGGGGGTTTTGGTCAGGTGGTTGTTTCAGTGAGGGGGGGGGTGGGGGTATTGGTCAGGTGGTTGTTTCAGTGAGGGGGGGGGTGTTGGTCAGGTGGTTGTTTCAGTGAGGGGGGGTGGGGGTATTGGTCAGGTGGTTGGAGTGGGCGACTGGCTGGAGGGGAAACCCGTAAATCCAGACCTGTGGATCCAAAGTTCACCCTCTGGCCCATTAACCAATGATCTCTGTTAGAAAGTGTATGTGAGCATGGTGGGAGGGGGAGGAGGTACAATTAGGTTTAACTGTCGTCCCTGTTCCTGTTAAATATTGTGTTTACCCCCATCTGACACACAGGAATGTTGTCTTGGAGCACTGGTATCAAGGGAGCTATGACACCATGAGTTAGTGTCATAAACAGGAGACGGGTAAGGGGCAAAAGATAAACTGCAATGGAAATCCCCTTTCTATTGCAATATGCAGATGCATAATTTCAAAAAACTGAATTGCAAATGTTTCATCGCTATTTATAAAAGAGGTGCGGGATAAAGCCAACAAGTACAGGCCAGTCAGCCGAACGACTGGGGTGGGGAAATTTTCAGAGGCAATAATCCACAGCAAATTAAATGGTGAATGGTTGTTTTCAGACTGAGGGAAGTTTTTTTAAATTCATTCATGGGATGTGGGCATCGCTGGCCAGGCCAGCATTTATTGCCCATCCCGAATTGCCCTTTGGAAGGTGGTGATGAGCTGCCAACTTTTTTACCAAAGTTGTTCATGGCAACAACCTGGAGATTAATCTGAGGGAGTGCTGCACTGTCGGAGGGCCAGTACTGAGGGAGCGCTGCACTGTCGGAGGGTCAGTACTGAGGGAGTGCTGCACTGTCATAGGGCCAGTACTGAGAGAATGCTGCATTGACAGAGGGTCAGTACTGAGGGAGTGCAGCACTGTCGCAGGGTCAGTACTGAGGGAGTGCTGCACTGTCGGAGGGTCAGTACTGAGGGAGTGCTGCACTGTCGGAGGGTCAGTACTGAGGGAGTGCTGCACTGTCGGAGGGTCAGTACTGAGAGAATGCTGCATTGACAGAGGGTCAGTACTGAGGGAGTGCTGCACTGTCGGAGGGTCAGTACTGAGAGAGTGCTGCATTGACGGAGGGTCAGTACTGAGGGAATGCTGCACTGTCGGAGGGTCAGTACTGAGGGAGCACTGTATTGTCGGAGGGTCAGTACTGAGAGAGTGCTGCACTGTCGGAGGGTCAGTACTGAGGGAGCACTGTATTGTCGGAGTGTCAGTACTGAGGCAGTGCTGCACTGTCGGAGGGTTAGTACTGAGGGAGTGCCGCACTGTCAGAGGAGCAGCAGTGAGGGAGTGCTGCACTGTCGGAGGGTCAGTACTGAGGGAGTGCTGCAGTGTAGGAGGCACAGTACTGAGGGAACACTGCATTATCGGAGGGTCAGTCCTGAGGGAGTGCTGCATTGTCAGAGGGTCAGTACAGAGAGAGTGCTGCATTGTCGGAGGGTCAGTACTGAGAGAGTGCTGCATTGAAGGAGGGTCAGTACTGAGGGAGTGTTGTACTGTCGGAGGGTCAGAACTGAGGGAGCACTGTATTGTCGGAGGGTCAGTACTGAGAGAGCGCTACACTGTCGGAGGGTCAGTACTTACGGAGTGCTGCACTGTCAGAGATTCAGTACTGAGGGAGCACTGCACTGTCGGAGAGTCAGTACTTAGGGAGTGCTGTACTGTCGGAGGGTCAGTACTGAGATAGTGCTGCACTGTTGGAGGGTCAGTACTGAAGGAGTGCAGCACTGTCGGAGGGTGAGTACTGAGGGACTGCTGCACTGTCGGAGGATCAGTACTGAGGGAGTGCTGCACTGTCGGAGTGTCAGTACTGAGGGAGCGCTGCACTGTCAGAGAGTCAGTACTGTGGGAACGCTGCACTGTCGGAGGGTCAGTACTGAGGGAGCACTGCATTGTCAGAGGGTCAGTACTGAGGGCGTGTTGCACTGTCGGAGGGTCAGTACGGAGGGAGTGCAAAACTGTCGGAGGCTCAGTACGGAGGGAGTGCTGCACTGTCGGAGGGTCAGTACTGAGGGAGTGCTGCACTGTCAGAGCGTCAGTACAGAGAGAGTGCTGCATTGTCGGAGGGTCAGTACTGAGGGAGCACTGCATTGTCAGAGGGTCAGTACTGAGGGCGTGTTGCACTGTAGGACGGTCAGTACTGAGGGAGCACTGCATTGTCGGAGGGTCAGTACTGAGGGAGTGCTGCACTGTTGGAGGGTCAGTACTGAGGGAGCACTGCATTGTCGGAGGGTCAGTACTGAGGGTGTGCTGCACTGTCGGAGGGTCAGTACTGAGGGAGTGCTGCACTGTCAGAGGGTCAGTACTGACGGAGTGCTGCACTGTCGGAGGGTCAGTACTGAGGGAGTGCTGCACTGTCGGAGTGTCAGTACTGAGGGAGCGCTGCACTGTCAGAGAGTCAGTACTGAGGGAACGCTGCACTGTCGGAGGGTCAGTATTGAGGGAGTGCTGCACTGTCGGAGGGTCAGTACTGAGGTTGTGCTGCACTGTCAGAGGGTCAGTACTGAGGGAGCACTGCATTGTCGGAGGGTCAGTACTGAGAGAATGCTGCATTGACAGAGGGTCAGTACTGAGGGAGTGCTGCACTGTCGGAGGGTCAGTACTGAGAGAGTGCTGCATTGACGGAGGGTCAGTACTGAGGAAATGCTGCACTGTCGGAGGGTCAGTACTGAGGGAGCACTGTATTGTCGGAGGGTCAGTACTGAGAGAGTGCTGCACTGTCGGAGGGTCAGTACTGAGGGAGCACTGTATTGTCGGAGTGTCAGTACTGAGGCAGTGCTGCACTGTCGGAGGGTTAGTACTGAGGGAGTGCCGCACTGTCAGAGGAGCAGCAGTGAGGGAGTGCTGCACTGTCGGAGGGTCAGTACTGAGGGAGTGCTGCAGTGTAGGAGGCACAGTACTGAGGGAACACTGCATTATCGGAGGGTCAGTCCTGAGGGAGTGCTGCATTGTCAGAGGGTCAGTACAGAGAGAGTGCTGCATTGTCGGAGGGTCAGTACTGAGAGAGTGCTGCATTGAAGGAGGGTCAGTACTGAGGGAGTGTTGTACTGTCGGAGGGTCAGTACTGAGGGAGCACTGTATTGTCGGAGGGTCAGTACTGAGAGAGCGCTACACTGTCGGAGGGTCAGTACTTACGGAGTGCTGCACTGTCAGAGATTCAGTACTGAGGGAGCACTGCACTGTCGGAGGGTCAGTACTTAGGGAGTGCTGTACTGTCGGAGGGTCAGTACTGAAGGAGTGCTGCACTGTCGGAGGGTGAGTACTGAGGGACTGCTGCACTGTCGGAGGGTCAGTACTGAGGGAGCGCTGCAAAGTCAGAGAGTCAGTACTGTGGGAACGCTGCACTGTCGGAGGGTCAGTATTGAGGGAGTGTTGCACTGTCGGAGGGTCAGTACGGAGGGAGTGCAAAACTGTCGGAGGGTCAGTACGGAGGGAGTGCTGCACTGTCGGAGGGTCAGTACTGAGGGAGTGCTGCACTGTCAGAGCGTCAGTACAGAGAGAGTGCTGCATTGTCGGAGGGTCAGTACTGAGGGAGCACTGCATTGTCAGAGGGTCAGTACTGAGGGCGTGTTGCACTGTAGGACGGTCAGTACTGAGGGAGCACTGCATTGTCGGAGGGTCAGTACTGAGGGAGTGCTGCACTGTTGGAGGGTCAGTACTGAGGGAGCACTGCATTGTCGGAGGGTCAGTACTGAGGGTGTGCTGCACTGTCGGAGGGTCAGTACTGAGGGAGTGCTGCACTGTCAGAGGGTCAGTACTGACGGAGTGCTGCACTGTCGGAGGGTCAGTACTGAGGGAGTGCTGCACTGTCGGAGTGTCAGTACTGAGGGAGCGCTGCACTGTCAGAGAGTCAGTACTGAGGGAACGCTGCACTGTCGGAGGGTCAGTATTGAGGGAGTGCTGCACTGTCGGAGGGTCAGTACTGAGGGAGTGCTGCACTGTCAGAGGGTCAGTACTGAGGGAGCACTGCATTGTCGGAGGGTCAGTACTCAGGGTGTGCTGCACTGTCGGAGGGTCAGTCCTGAGAGAGTGCTGCACTGTCAGAGGATCAGTCCTGAGGGAGTGCTGCACTGTCGGAAGGTCAGTACTGAGGGAGCGCTGCACTGTCGGAGGGTCAGTACTGAGAGAGTGCTGCACTGTCAGAGGGTCAGTACTGAGAGAGTGCTGCACTGTCGGAGGGTCAGTACTGAGAGAGTGCTGCACTGTCGGAGGGTCAGTACTGAGAGAGTGCTACACTGTCGGAGGGTCAGTACTGAGGGAGTGCTGTACTGTTGGAGGGTCAGTGCTGAGCGAATACCGCAGTGTCGGAGGGTCAGTCCTGAGGGAGTGCTGCATTGTCAGAGGGTCAGTACTGAGGGAACACTGTATTGTCGGAGTGTCAGTACTGAGGCAGTGCTGCACTGTCGGAGGGTTAGTACTGAGGGAGTGCCGCACTGTCAGAGGAGCAGCAGTGAGGGAGTGCTGCACTGTTGGAGGGTCAGTACTGAGGGAGTACTGCACTTTAGGAGGCACAGTACTGAGGGAACACTGCATTATCGGAGGGTCAGTCCTGAGGGAGTGCTGCATTGAAGGAGGGTCAGTACTGAGAGAGTGCTGCATTGAAGGAGGGTCAGTACTGAGGGAGCGCTGCACTGTCAGAGAGTCAGTACTGAGGGAACGCTGCACTGTCGGAGGGTCAGTATTGAGGGAGTGCTGCACTGTCGGAGGGTCAGTACTGAGGTTGTGCTGCACTGTCAGAGGGTCAGTACTGAGGGAGCACTGCATTGTCGGAGGGTCAGTACTCAGGGTGTGCTGCACTGTCGGAGGGTCAGTCCTGAGGGAGTGCTGCACTGTCAGAGGATCAGTCCTGAGGGAGTGCTGCACTGTCGGAAGGTCAGTACTGAGGGAGCGCTGCACTGTCGGAGGGTCAGTACTGAGAGAGTGCTGCACTGTCGGAGGGTCAGTACTGAGAGAGTGCTGCACTGTCGGAGGGTCAGTACTGAGAGAGTGCTACTCTGTCGGAGGGTCAGTACTGAGGGAGTGCTGCACTGTAGGAGGCACAGTACTGAGGGAACACTGCATTATCGGAGGGTCAGTACTGAGGGAGTGCTCCACTGTCGGAGGGTCAGTACTGAGGGAGCGCTGCACTGTTGGAGGGTCAGTACTGAGGGAGCGCTGCACTGTCGGAGTGTCAGTACTGAGGGAGCGCTGCACTGTTGGAGGGTCAGTACTGAGGGAGCGCTGCACTGTCGGAGGGTCAGTACTGAGAGAGTGCTGCACTGTCGGAGGGTCAGTACTGAGGGAGCACTGCATTGTCAGAGGGTCAGTACTGAGGGCGTGTTGCACTGTAGGACGGTCAGTACTGAGGGAGCACTGCATTGTCGGAGGGTCAGTACTGAGGGAGTGCTGCACTTTTGGAGGGTCAGTACTGAGGGAGCACTGCATTGTCGGAGGGTCAGTACTGAGGGTGTGCTGCACTGTCGGAGGGTCAGTACTGAGGGAGTGCTGCACTGTCAGAGGGTCAGTACTGACGGAGTGCTGCACTGTCGGAGGGTCAGTACTGAGGGAGTGCTGCACTGTCGGAGTGTCAGTACTGAGGGAGCGCTGCACTGTCAGAGAGTCAGTACTGAGGGAACGCTGCACTGTCGGAGGGTCAGTCTTGAGGGAGTGCTGCACTGTCGGAGGGTCAGTACTGAGGGAGTGCTGCACTGTCAGAGGGTCAGTACTGAGGGAGCACTGCATTGTCGGAGGGTCAGTACTCAGGGTGTGCTGCACTGTCAGAGGAGCAGCAGTGAGGGAGTGCTGCACTGTTGGAGGGTCAGTACTGAGGGAGTACTGCACTTTAGGAGGCACAGTACTGAGGGAACACTGCATTATCGGAGGGTCAGTCCTGAGGGAGTGCTGCATTGAAGGAGGGTCAGTACTGAGGGCGTGTTGCACTGTTGGAGGGTCAGTACTGAGGGAGTACTGCACTTTAGGAGGCACAGTACTGAGGGAACACTGCATTATCGGAGGGTCAGTCCTGAGGGAGTGCTGCATTGTCAGAGGGTCAGTACTGAGGGCGTGTTGCACTGTAGGACGGTCAGTACTGAGGGAGCACTGCATTGTCGGAGGGTCAGTACTGAGGGAGTGCTGCACTGTTGGAGGGTCAGTACTGAGGGAGCACTGCATTGTCGGAGGGTCAGTACTGAGGGTGTGCTGCACTGTCGGAGGGTCAGTACTGAGGGAGTGCTGCACTGTCAGAGGGTCAGTACTGACGGAGTGCTGCACTGTCGGAGGGTCAGTACTGAGGGAGTGCTGCACTGTCGGAGTGTCAGTACTGAGGGAGCGCTGCACTGTCAGAGAGTCAGTACTGAGGGAACGCTGCACTGTCGGAGGGTCAGTATTGAGGGAGTGCTGCACTGTCGGAGGGTCAGTACTGAGGGAGTGCTGCACTGTCAGAGGGTCAGTACTGAGGGAGCACTGCATTGTCGGAGGGTCAGTACTCAGGGTGTGCTGCACTGTCGGAGGGTCAGTCCTGAGAGAGTGCTGCACTGTCAGAGGATCAGTCCTGAGGGAGTGCTGCACTGTCGGAAGGTCAGTACTGAGGGAGCGCTGCACTGTCGGAGGGTCAGTACTGAGAGAGTGCTGCACTGTCAGAGGGTCAGTACTGAGAGAGTGCTGCACTGTCGGAGGGTCAGTACTGAGAGAGTGCTGCACTGTCGGAGGGTCAGTACTGAGAGAGTGCTACACTGTCGGAGGGTCAGTACTGAGGGAGTGCTGCACTGTTGGAGGGTCAGTGCTGAGCGAATACCGCAGTGTCGGAGGGTCAGTCCTGAGGGAGTGCTGCATTGTCAGAGGGTCAGTACTGAGGGAACACTGTATTGTCGGAGTGTCAGTACTGAGGCAGTGCTGCACTGTCGGAGGGTTAGTACTGAGGGAGTGCCGCACTGTCAGAGGAGCAGCAGTGAGGGAGTGCTGCACTGTTGGAGGGTCAGTACTGAGGGAGTACTGCGCTTTAGGAGGCACAGTACTGAGGGAACACTGCATTATCGGAGGGTCAGTCCTGAGGGAGTGCTGCATTGAAGGAGGGTCAGTACTGAGAGAGTGCTGCATTGAAGGAGGGTCAGTACTGAGGGAACGCTGCACTGTCGGAGGGTCAGTATTGAGGGAGTGCTGCACTGTCGGAGGGTCAGTACTGAGGTTGTGCTGCACTGTCAGAGGGTCAGTACTGAGGGAGCACTGCATTGTCGGAGGGTCAGTACTCAGGGTGTGCTGCACTGTCGGAGGGTCAGTCCTGAGGGAGTGCTGCACTGTCAGAGGATCAGTCCTGAGGGAGTGCTGCACTGTCGGAAGGTCAGTACTGAGGGAGCGCTGCACTGTCGGAGGGTCAGTACTGAGAGAGTGCTGCACTGTCGGAGGGTCAGTACTGAGAGAGTGCTGCACTGTCGGAGGGTCAGTACTGAGAGAGTGCTACTCTGTCGGAGGGTCAGTACTGAGGGAGTGCTGCACTGTAGGAGGCACAGTACTGAGGGAACACTGCATTATCGGAGGGTCAGTACTGAGGGAGTGCTCCACTGTCGGAGGGTCAGTACTGAGGGAGCGCTGCACTGTTGGAGGGTCAGTACTGAGGGAGCGCTGCACTGTCGGAGTGTCAGTACTGAGGGAGCGCTGCACTGTTGGAGGGTCAGTACTGAGGGAGCGCTGCACTGTCGGAGGGTCAGTACTGAGAGAGTGCTGCACTGTCGGAGGGTCAGTACTGAGGGAGCGCTGCACTGTTGGAGGGTCAGTACTGAGGGAGCGCTGCACTGTTGGAGGGTCAGTACTGAGGGAATACCGCATTGTCGGAGGGTCAGTACTGAGGGAGTGCTGCACTGTCGGAGGGTCAGTACTGAGGGAGTGCTGCACTGTTGGAGGGTCAGTACTGAGGGAGCGCTGCACTGTCGGAGGGTCAGTACTGAGAGAGTGCTGCACTGTCGGAGGGTCAGTACTGAGGGAGCGCTGCACTGTTGGAGGGTCAGTACTGAGGGAGCGCTGCACTGTTGGAGGGTCAGTACTGAGGGAATACCGCATTGTCGGAGGGTCAGTACTGAGGGAGTGCTGCACTGTCAGAGGGTCAGTACTGAGGGAGCGCTGCACTGTTGGAGGGTCTGTACTGAGGGAATACCGCATTGTCGGAGGGTCAGTACTGAGGGAGTGCTGCACTGTTGGAGAGGCCAAAGCAGCTGAGGATGCGTCATTGAATTTATTCAAGGCTGAGATGGATAGATCTTTGATCGACATGGGAGTCAATGATTATCGGGGGTGAGACAGGAAAGTGGAGTTGAGAGCACAATCAGATCAGCCATGATCTTATTGAATGGCGGAGCCTGCTCGAAGGGCTATTTGGTTTACTCCTGATCCTAAATCCTATGTTCCATGAGATGCTAAACTGAAGTGCTGTCAGGTGGATGTAAGAGATCCCAGGACACAATTTTGACGGAGAGCAGGGGAGTTCTGCTTAGTGTCCTGGGACTTATCTGTTCCTCATTCAACATTACATAAAGCAGATTGACTGGTCCTTATCACATTGCTCTTTGTGGGATCTTGCTGTGCATAAATTGGCTGCTGCATTTCCTACTTTACGACAGTGACTACACTTCAGTGACTGTAATGCACTTTTGGACGTCCTGAGGTTGTGAAAGACGCTATCGAAATCCAAATCTTTCCTTCTTTAATTCCTGGAGACTCCAGAACTCTTGTGGAGGGTTGGCAAAGTGAAAACCGATGTCGGAACAACATTCCTTACTATCCCACAGCAGCCATCCTGTCTGAGTGGAATTACTGTTCTACAATTCCCTCTTTTCCAGTCATCTTATCCAACATTTCTGTTGATACCTTGTCATTACAATGATTACCATGATGTACAATTATATTATCAAGATATACCATTATCTCAATGGGGAACAAAAGATTATCATGGGTTTTACATGTGACAATGTATCTGTTTATTGTAACACTCTGGCTACCTTATAAGTACAATTAGGTTGTCTATATGTTCTTGCTGTTTATAGTCCAACATCTGTGTAATTTTGCAGATTAATTAGCAGTCATTGTAGGCAGCAAAAGACTTCACACACAGCAGTGGAGTCTGTGCATTTTATCCATCAGTTTTATTAGATTTTATTCCTAGTTACAGTACTACTACCACAAAACGTGAGTTCATGAAGAGTATGAGTTTGTGTGCGTTTCTGGTTCGTTCCTCCGTTGCCAACTCTGATGCGATAACAGGACTTGTTCTCATCTGCCTAAATCCTCCAGTACTGTAGGGCATAGATATAGACATGTGCTCCAAGAGGACTAATTTGTCGGGTTATGCCCAAAAATGCTAGGGTATGGAACTAAATTGAATAGCTCTCCCAAAGCGATGGGCCAAATGGCCTCCTTCTGTGTTGAAAGATTCTATGTTAAACCCAAGTTTCTATTCTCTGGTCCCAATCATCCACTTAAATTCCTTTGTCCTGCCCTTTCACCTTCAACAAGTACAAGAAGCTGATGGATTATTTGATTTAGAGATACAGCACTGAAACAGGCCCTTCGGCCCACCGAGTCTGTGCCGACCATTAACCACCCATTTATACTAATCCTACAATAATCCCATATTCCTACCACATCCCCACCTTCCCTCAATTCCCCTAGCACCTACCTACACTAGGGGCAATTTATAATGGCCAATTTACCTTTCAACCTGCAAGTCTTTGGCGGTGGGAGGAAACCGGAGCACCTGGCGAAAACCCATGCAGTCACAGGGAGAACTTGCAAACTCCACACAGGCAGTACCCAGAATTGAACCCGGGTCACTGGAGCTGTGAGGCTGCGGTGCTAACCACTGCGACACTGTGCTGCCCCATCAGTGACAGAGACCATCTCTCCAGCTGTCTCTGCTGTTCCCCCACAACCTTCCCTCGATTCCAAATCTCCTCCAGCCTTCCTTCCACCGTAACTCTGAACCCTGCCTCTCTAATTGCTCTGCCATCTATTACCCAGCTCCTCTCCACTCTCTTGATTCTCTTTCTCTTTGGCCTCCTTGTCTCGGGAGACAATTGGTAAGCGGCTGGAGGTGGTGAGTGGTTTGTGAAGCAGCGCCTGGAGTGGCTATAAAGGCCAATTCTAGAGTGACAGACTCTTCCACAGGTGCTGCAGATAAAATTGGTTGTCGGGGCTGTTACACAGTTGGCTCTCCCCTTGCACTTCTGTCTTTTTTCCTGCCAACTGCTAAGTCTCTTCGACTCGCCATTCTTTAGCCCCGCCTTTATGGCTGCCCGCCAGCTCTGGCGAACGCTGGCAACTGACTCCGATAACTTGTGGTCAATGTCACAGGACTTCATATGGCGTTTGCAAACGTCTTTAAAGCAGAGACATGGACGGCCGGTGGGTCTGATACCAGTGGCGAGCTCACTGGTAACTCTGAACCCTGCCTGTCTAATTGCGCTGCCATCTATTACCCAGCTCCTCTCTGCTCTCTTGATTAAATTCCAGCTAATTACTCAACTTGCCTACCCCCATTCTAGCTGATGTCGCAAACAGTCCTCAGTCTTTAGGCACTGGCCCCTCCCTTTCAAATCTGTAATCAACACCCCATCTTCAAAATACCCACCCTGACCTTTGCAAATTGCTGCTTCTACCTCCAATTTCCCTTTACACTCCGAGCTCTGTGAATCTCTGGTCATCTTCAAGATCAATGGCCATCTCTCCTGCAAAGATAGGGGGATGAAGAGAAACTGTTTTTCTGCGGCTAGCTGTTGTGATCTGGGATGGATCTGTTGTTGTTGGTTGAGAGTGGAATGTTTTGTCAGGACTCCGAGAGGATTCCCTGTTCCTGTCAGAAGAATGCCATGAGATCTTTTAAACCCATTCCTGAACAGATTGCAACAAGTTTAACAATTGAAGAAGCACTTTCCAGTGTTGTGTATAACAGGTAAACAAAGAATGGTATTTTGGGGAAGAATTCTGACTTTTTCACCATTGTGACAAAGTATTTAATACTTCAAAATTAAATAAACTGCCTGTAATGACAGTAATATCTTAGCAAATATTCATTATTTACTTAAAATACAACACGCTTTTAAAGAAAATAATCTTCAAATCAAATCTTCGTTCAAAAAGTGACTTGCCGTGTTTTCAAAAATAATCATCTTTAGTTATGTAAAATGTGTCAGCTGGGTCCAGATTTCAAATCAAAGGGGCAAGATTTAACCAAGGAAGAACATAAACGCTTCATATTGAACACTTGATACTACATCCAAATGGATTCAGTGATGATTTAAAGCAGGTAGTTTATAAAGGAATACACCTGGTTCCACATAGCTGCTCCAAAAAGCAAGGATTTACTCTTCACCTGCGACTGTTTTCATTTTCCCACATTTTTACTGGACAAGCACTTAAACATACACACTCACATGCACACTCACACACTCACACTCACGCTCACATGCACACTCACATGCACACTCACTCACACACTCGCACTCACTCAGACACTCACACACACACACTCACATGCACACTCACATGCACACTCACTCACTCACACACACGCTCACATGCACACTCACTCACACACTCACACTCACTCAGACACTCACACACACACACTCACATGCACACTCACATGCACACTCACTCACACACTCACACTCACTCAGACACTCACACACACACACTCACATGCACACTCACATGCACACTCACTCACACACTCACACTCACTCAGACACTCACACACACACACTCACACGCACACTCACATGCACACTCATTCACTCACACACACGCTCACATGCACACTCACTCATTCATACTCACATGCACACTCACTCACACACTCACACTCACTCACACACTCACTCACACACTCACATGCACACTCACTCACACTCACTCACTCAATCACACACTCACATGCACACTCACACTCACTCACACACTCACACAATCTCACACACACACATTCACATGCACACTCACTCATTCACTCACTCTCACTCACATACACACTCATTCATTCACTCACTCACTCACACACACACACATACTCACTCACACACACTTACACACACACTCTCACACACACTTACACACACACACACTCACTCACACACTCACTCACACACACTCACTCATTCACACACTCACACACACAATCTCACACACACTCACTCATTCACTCACTCTCACTCACACTCACTCACATACACACTCATTCATTCACTCACTCACACACACATACTCATACACACACACTCACTCACACACACACACTTACACACACACACACTCACTCACATACACACTCACTCACACACTCACTCACACACACACACACTTACACACACACGCTCACGCACATACACACTCACTCACACACACATTCACACTCTCACACAGGCACACTTACACACTCACTCACTCACTCACTTACACACGCGCACACACACACACACACTCACTTACACACTCACACTCTCACACAGGCACACTTACACACTCACTCACTCATTTACACACACACACTCATTCTCACACATACAAGAAGCAAAGATTTACTATTCAGCTGGGACTGTTTTAATACATTTTTACTGGACACACACTTAAACACACACTCACTTACACATACACTCACTCTCACACACACACTCACTCATTCATACACTCACTCACTCAAGTACGCACACACAAACACACACAATTATACGCTCACACACACACTCACTCACTTACACACACTCATTCACACAAACACACACAATTATACACTCACACACTCACTCACTCACTTACACACACTCATTCACACACACACTCATTCACACACACACACACACACACACACACACACACACACACACATGCATTCATTCACTCACTTACATACACACACACACACACTCACTCATACACTCACAAACACACACACTTATACACTCACTCACACATAAACACACACACTTACACACAGACACTCACTCACACACACACACACTTATACACACTCACACATAAACACACACACAGTCACTTACACACACTTGCTCACACACACTCACACATAAACACACACTCACTCACACACACACTTATACACACACTCACACACAAACACACACTCACTTACACACAGACACTCACTCACACACACACTTATACACACTCACACATAAACACACACACAGTCACTTACACACACTTGCTCACACACACACACACATAAACACACACTCACTCATACACACACTCACACTCACACATAAACACACACTCACTTACACACAGACACTCACACACACACACTTATACACACTCACACATAAACACACACACAGTCACTTACACACACTTGCTCACACACACTCACACATAAACACACACTCACTTACACACAGACACACACACACACACACTTATACACACACTCACACACACTCACACATAAACACGCACTCACTTACACACAGACACTCACTCACACACACACTTATACACACACTCACATACTCACACACCACACATTCACTCACACACACTTACACACAAACGCACACACTTAAAACACTCACATGTACATTCTTCTTCTTTCTTCTTTTGGGCCTCCTTATCTCGAGAGACAATGGACATACACTCACACTTACACACACTTACACACTCACACTTACATACTAACTCATGGCCTATATGATAGGGCCTGATTCACAGCCTAGGTGATTTGTCGACCATTAATTTGATTGGGTAGCAGCGTATGAGGCTACAAAGTGATCAGGCTAACCTCAGAACCTGAACACATGTCCCTGTCACACAAAGTTCTGCACAGGATGTGACAAACCCGAAAATTAACCCCCAGATCTTAACTCTTATTCTTAATTAGAAACTCAGCCTGCTCTTTCTGTGTTTGTCTGAAAGGAGAAAGTCAACATTGATTTATCTGGATTCTCTCTGCACAGTCACTAATTCAAAGGCATCTATTCCTGTCTCCATTGAAGTGTCCCGATTTCTGTTTAATCCTCAATTCCTCTGTTCTAAATGACATCACTTCATGTTCCCTCCAATCAGTCCCTCTCTTGACTATTCCCCTAATGTTCTGTCCAGACCACATTCCCTGCAGCCCTGTCGCATTGGCCTTTCTATCTCAGACCTGTTGCCCTGCAATCTGCTCAGCTCAGTCACAGAAACGAACTTGCTATGTGCAAAGTGGCAGCTACGTATCCTACAGTGACTACATTTCAAAAGCACTTCATTGGCAATAAAATGCTTTGGTAAGTCTTGAGGTTGTGAAAGACGCGATAGAAATGCAAGTCTTTTTCTTATTCACTTGCCAAGTCAACTAAATCTGAGGTGCCTGTGTGTGAAATTGACAGTATAGTGGTTGGCTGCGAAGCTTGGTACCATGAACCATCCTCCCGAAGATATTGTAGCAGACACGTCATGTGGTTCTCCAATCAGCAGCAGCTAGGAGACAATGTCTGGATTCAAACTGACGTCTAGATGAGAAAGAACAAGGTTTAATGTTTAAAACCCTTTGAAACCACCACCTGCACTGGGCATGTTAACCTCACAGTGACTTCAGTGGAATTAAATAACTCTACAGCTCCCTGCTGTGTTTCAGGATTAACTTTAGTTTAATTCTTTAATGGATGAAGTAGTTCACAGTGCCATTTGCAGTTCTTTTTCCTACATGGTCATTCAGCATTTTAAATGAGAGAGGGTCCAGAAAAGATCCCAGTGAGACTCGGACATAAACACCAATAAGACAATAAACAAACGACTGAAATCTTAGCAGCTGCTATGTTATAATTAATATTAATATTAATCATAAACTGATGAAATAAACAGTTAGAATCCAGTGTCACCTTCTTCCTTAATTCTTTTTCATTTGCCTCTCTCTGTCCTGGTTTTATTTTAGAACTTGAAATGTTTAGCTTGGACAGACAGCGAGAGAGTGACTGTGTGATGAGAGAGTGACTGTTTGATGAGAGAGTGACTGTGTGATGAGAGAGTGACTCGGTGATGAGAGAGTGACTGTTTGATGAGAGAGTGACTGTGTGATGAGAGTGACTGTTTGATGAGAGAGTGACTGTGTGATGAGAGAGTGACTGTGTGATGAGAGTGACTGTTTGATGAGAGAGTGACTGTGTGATGAGAGAGTGACTGTGTGATGAGAGTGACTGTTTGATGAGAGAGTGACTGTGTGATGAGAGAGTGACTGTGTGATGAGAGTGACTGTTTGATGACAGAGTGACTGTGTGATGAGAGAGTGACTGTGTGATGAGAGAGTGACTGTGTGATGAGAGAGTGACTGTTTGATGAGAGAGTGACTCTGTGATGAGAGAGTGACTGTGTGATGAGAGAGTGACTGTGTGATGAGAGAGTGACTGTTTGATGAGAGAGTGACTCTGTGATGAGAGAGTGACTGTGTGATGAGAGAGTGACTCGGTGATGAGAGAGTGACTGTGTGATGAGAGAGTGACTGTGTGATGAGAGAGTGACTCGGTGATGAGAGAGTGACTGTGTGATGAGAGTGACTGTTTGATGAGAGAGTGACTGTGTGATGAGAGAGTGACTGTGTGATGAGAGTGACTGTGTGATGAGAGTGACTGTTTGATGACAGAGTGACTGTGTGATAAGAGAGTGACTGTGTGATGAGAGAGTGACTCGGTGATGAGAGAGTGACTGTGTGATGAGAGTGACTGTTTGATGACAGAGTGACTGTGATGAGAGAGTGACTCTGTGATGAGAGAGTGACTCTGTGATGAGAGAGTGACTGTGATGAGAGTGACTGTGTGATGAGAGAGTGACTGTGTGATGAGAGAGTGACTGTGTGCTGAGAGAGTGACAGTGTGATGAGAGAGTGACTCGGTGATAAGAGAGTGACTGTGTGATGAGAGAGTGACTCGGTGATGAGAGAGTGACTGTGTGATGAGAGTGACTGTTTGATGACAGAGTGACTGTGATGAGAGAGTGACTCTGTGATGAGAGAGTGACTCTGTGATGAGAGAGTGACTGTGATGAGAGTGACTGTGTGATGAGAGAGTGACTGTGTGATGAGAGAGTGACTGTGTGCTGAGAGAGTGACAGTGTGATGAGAGAATGACTCTGTGATGAGAGAGTGACTCGGTGATGAGAGAGTGACTGTGTGATGAAAGAGTGACTCTGTGATGAGAGAGTGACTGTGTGATGAGAGAGTGACTGTGTGTTGAGAGTGACTGTGTGATGAGAGAGTGACTGTGTGCTGAGAGAGTGACTGTGATGAGAGAGTGACTGTGTGCTGAGAGAGTGACTGTGTGATGAGAGAGTGACTCGGTGATGAGAGAGTGACTGTGTGATAAAAGAGTGACTGTGTGATGAGAGAGTGACTGTGTGATGAGAGAGTGACTGTGATGACAGAGTGACTGTGTGATGAGAGAGTGACTGTGTGCTGAGAGAGTGACTGTGTGATGAGAGAGTGACTGTGTGCTGAGAGAGTGACTGTGTGATGAGAGAATGACTCTGTGATGAGAGAGTGACTGTGTGCTGAGAGAGTGACTGTGTGATGAGAGAGTGACTGTGTGATGAGAGAGTGACTCTGTGATGAGAGAGTGACTCGGTGATGAGAGAGTGATCTCTGATGAGAGAGTGACTGTGTGCTGAGAGAGTGACTGTGTGATGAGAGAGTGACTGAGTGATGAAAGAGTGACTCTGTGATGAGAGAGTGACTGTGTGATGAGAGTGACTGTGTGATGAGAGTGACTGTTTGATGAGAGAGTGACTGTGTGATGAAAGAGTGACTCTGTGATGAGAGAGTGACTGTGTGATGAGAGAGTGACTGTGTGATGAGAGAATGACTCTGTGATGAGAGAGTGACTGTGTGATGACAGAGTGACTGTGTGATGAGAGAGTGACTGTGTGCTGAGAGAGTGACTCTGTGATGAGAGAGTTACTGTTTGATGAGAGAGTGACTGTGTGATGAGAGAGTGACTGTGTGATGAGAGAGTGACTGTGTGATGACAGAGTGGCTGTGTGACGAGAGAGTGACTGTTTGATGAGAGAGTGACTGTGTGATGAAAGAGTGACTCTGTGATGAGAGAGTGACTGTGTGATGACAGAGTGACTGTGTGATGAGAGAGTGACTCTGTGATGAGAGAGTGACTGTGTGCTGAGAGAGTGACTGTGTGACGAGAGAGTGACTGTGTGACGAGAGAGTTACTGTTTGACGAGAGAGTGACTGTGTGATGAGAGAGTGACTGTGTGCTGAGAGAGTGACTGTGTGATGAAAGAGTGACTCTGTGATGGGAGAGTGACTCTGTGATGAGAGAGTGACTGTGTGATGACAGAGTGACTGTGTGATGAGAGAGTGACTGTGTGATGAGAGAGTGACTGTGTGCTGAGAGAGTGACTGTGTGATGACAGAGTGACTGTGTGATGAGAGAGTGACTGTGTGCTGAGAGAGTGACTGTGTGCTGAGAGAGTGACTGTGTGATGAGAGAGTGACTGTGTGCTGAGAGAGTGACTGTGTGATGAGAGAATGACTCTGTGATGAGAGAGTGACTGTGTGATGAGAGAGTGACTCGGTGATGAGAGAGTGACTGTGTGATGAAAGAGTGACTCTGTGATGAGAGAGTGACTCTATGAGAGAGTGACTCGGTGATGAGAGAGTGACTGTGTGATGAGAGTGACTGTGTGATGAGAGAGTGACTGTGTGCTGAGAGAGTGACTGTGATGAGAGAGTGACTGTGTGCTGAGAGAGTGACTGTGTGATGAGAGAATGACTCTGTGATGAGAGAGTGACTGTGTGCTGAGAGAGTGACTGTGTGATGAGAGAGTGACTCGGTGATGAGAGAGTGATTCTCTGATGAGAGAGTGACTGTGTGCTGAGAGAGTGACTGTGTGATGAGAGAGTGACTGTGTGATGAAAGAGTGACTCTGTGATGAGAGAGTGACTGTGTGCTGAGAGAGTGACTCTGTGATGAGAGAGTGACTCTGTGATGAGAGAGTTACTGTTTGATGAGAGAGTGACTGTGTGATGAGAGAGTGACTGTGTGATGACAGAGTGACTGTGTGACGAGAGAGTGACTGTGTGATGAGAGAGTGACTGTGTGATGAGAGTGACTGTGTGATGAGAGTGACTGTTTGATGAGAGAGTGACTGTGTGATGAGAGAGTGACTGTGTGATGAGAGTGACTGTTTGATGAGAGAGTGACTGTGTGATGAAAGAGTGACTCTGTGATGAGAGAGTGACTGTGTGATGAGAGAGTGACTGTGTGATGACAGAGTGACTGTGTGATGAGAGAGTGACTGTGTGCTGAGAGAGTGACTCTGTGATGAGAGAGTGACTGTGATGAGAGAGTTACTGTTTGATGAGAGAGTGACTGTGTGATGAGAGAGTGACTGTGTGATGACAGAGTGACTGTGTGACGAGAGAGTGACTGTTTGATGAGAGAGTGACTGTGTGATGAAAGAGTGACTCTGTGATGAGAGAGTGACTGTGTGCTGAGAGAGTGACTGTGTGACGAGAGAGTGACTGTGACGAGAGAGTGACTGTTTGACGAGAGAGTGACTGTGTGATGAGAGAGTGACTGTGTGCTGAGAGAGTGACTGTGTGATGAAATAGTGACTCTGTGATGGGAGAGTGACTGTGTGATGACAGAGTGACTGTGTGCTGAGAGAGTGACTGTGTGCTGAGAGAGTGACTGTGTGATGACAGAGTGACTGTGTGATGAGAGAGTGACTGTGTGCTGAGAGAGTGACTGTGTGATGAGAGAATGACTCTGTGATGAGAGAGTGACTGCGTGATGAAAGAATGACTGTGATGAGAGAGTGGCTGTGTGATGAGAGAGTGACTGTGTGATGAGAGAGTGACAGTGTGATGAGAGAGTGACTGTGTGATGAGAGTTACTGTTTGATGAGAGAGTGACTGTGTGATGACAGAGTGACTGTGTGATGACAGAGTGACTGTGTGACGAGAGAGTGACTGTGTGATGAGAGAGTGACTGTGTGATGAGAGTGACTGTTTGATGAGAGAGTGACTGTGTGATGAGAGAGTGACTGTGTGATGAGAGTGACTGTTTGATGAGAGAGTGACTGTGTGATGAAAGAGTGACTGTGTGATGAGAGAGTGACTGTGTGATGACAGAGTGACTGTGTGCTGAGAGAGTGACTCTGTGATGAGAGAGTGACTCTGTGATGAGAGAGTTACTGTTTGATGAGAGAGTGACTGTGTGATGAGAGAGTGACTGTGTGATGACAGAGTGACTGTGTGACGAGAGAGTGACTGTTTGATGAGAGAGTGACTGTGTGATGAAAGAGTGACTCTGTGATGAGAGAGTGACTGTGCGATGAGAGAGTGACTGTGCGATGAGAGAGTGACTCTGTGATGAGAGAGTGACTGTGTGCTGAGAGAGTGACTGTGTGACGAGAGAGTGACTGTGTGACGAGAGAGTGACTGTTTGACGAGAGAGTGACTGTGTGACGAGAGAGTGACTGTGTGCTGAGAGAGTGACTGTGTGATGAAAGAGTGACTCTGTGATGGGAGAGTGACTCTGTGATGAGAGAGTTACTGTGTGATGACAGAGTGACTGTGTGCTGAGAGAGTGACTGTGTGCTGAGAGAGTGACTGTGTGATGAGAGAGTGACTGTGTGCTGAGAGAGTGACTGTGTGATGAGAGAATGACTCTGTGATGAGAGAGTGACTGTGTGATGAAAGAATGACTGTGATGAGAGAGTGACTGTGTGATGAGAGAGTGACTGTGTGATGAAAGAGTGACTCTGTGATGAGAGAGTGACAGTGTGATGAGAGAGTGACTGTGTGATGAGAGTGACTGTGTGATGAGAGAGTGACTGTGTGCTGAGAGAGTGACTGTGTGATGAGAGAGTGACTGTGTGCTGAAAGAGTGACTGTGTGATGAGAGAGTGACTCGGTGATGAGAGAGTGACTCTGTGATGAGAGAGTGACTCGGTGATGAGAGAGTGATTCTCTGATGAGAGAGTGACTGTGTGCTGAGAGAGTGACTGTGTGATGAGAGAGTGACTGTGTGATGAAAGAGTGACTGTGTGATGAGAGAGTGACTGTGTGATGAGAGAGTGACTGTGTGATGAAAGAGTGACTCTGTGATGAGAGAGTGACTCTGTGATGAGAGAGTGACTGTGTGCTGAGAGAGTGACTGTGTGCTGAGAGAGTGACTGTGTGATGAGAGAGTGACTGTGTGCTGAGAGAGTGACTCTGTGATGAGAGAGTGACTGTGTGACGAGAGAGTGACTGTGTGACGACAGAGTGACTGTGTGATGAGAGAGTGACTGTTTGATGAGAGAGTGACTGTGTGATGAAAGAGTGACTGTGTGATGAAAGAGTGACTCTGTGATGAGAGAGTGACTGTGTGATGAGAGAGTGACTGTTTGATGAGAGAGTGACTGTGTGATGAGAGAATGACTGTGATGAGAGAGTGACTCTGTGATGAGAGAGTGACTCTGTGATGAGAGAGTGACTGTGTGATGAGAGAGTGACTGTTTGATGAGAGAGTGACTGTGTGATGAGAGAATGACTGTGATGAGAGAGTGACTCTGTGATGAGAGAGTGACTGTTTGATCAGAGAGTGAATGTGTGCTGAGAGAGTGACTCAGTGATGAGAGAGTGATGAGAGAGTGCTTGTTTGATCAGAGAGTGACTGTGTTCTGAGAGAGTGACTCTGTGATGAGAGAGTGACTGTGTGATGAGAGCGGGACTGTGTGATGAGAGAGTGACTGTGTGATGAGGGAGTGACTCTGTGATGAGAGAGTGACTGTGTTATGAGAGAGTGACTCTGTGATGAGAGAGTGACTGTGTGTTGAGAGAGTGACTGTGTGATGAGGGAGTGACTGTGTGATGAGGGAGTGACTGTGTGATGTGAATGTCTGGCATTCTGGATGTTTTTGTTTGAGTTTCCATCCCACATTGAGTGACAGAAAAGCTAAACAGCTTCCGTGGGTGTCGGAGCTGAAATTCAAATTGTTTCATCTCCATCAGTGGAAGTAAAGCATAGCAAGATCCAAGTTCGCCCAACGCGGCCCCTGGCCTCAACTGCACAGATGGAGTCATCTGAAAGAGTTGCATTTTTATAGCACCTTTCACAACTTCAGGATGTCCCAAATCGCTTTACAGCCAATTAAATACTTTTTGAAGTGTAGTCACTGTTGTAATATTGGAAGCACAGCAGCCAATTTGCACACAGCATGATCCCACAAATAGTAATGTGATAATGATCAGATAATCTGTTTTTTTAGTGATACTGATTGAGGGATAAATATTAGCCAGGACACTGGGAAAAGTTCCCCGCTCTTTAAAAGATCTTTTATGTCCACCTGAGCGGGTGGCAGACGAGCCCTTGTTTAACCTCTCCTCTGAAACACAGCACCTCTGACAGTGCGGCACTGACCCAGCCTCTCAATCCAGCGCAGCCACTGCTCTTCCTAGGGCTAAAAAAGACGGAGTCATTCTGCTGGATATGAGAATTGTCCCTCTCCAACATCGATTACCTTTCCTCTTCGAAAGTTTTGGGTCCTTTCAAAAGTTTCAACAACCTCACTAGCAACCTGCAATTACATAAGCTCCTTTAATGAAGTAAGACAACCCGAAGCATTTCACAGGAGCATTAACAAACAAAATTTGACACTGGAGATATTAGGACAGGTGGCCAAACGCTTGGTCAAAAAGGTAGGTTTTAAAGAGTGTCTTTGAGGAAGAGAGAGAAGTAGAAAGGCAGAGAGGTTTAGGGAGGGAATTCCAGAGCTTAGGGCTCAGGTAGCTGAAGGCACGGCCGCCAATGGTCAGTAAGAAGCCGGGATTGATGGAGTGCCGAGATCTCGGAGGGTTGTAGGGCTGGTGGAGGAGGCCATGTTGGAAAGAAAATGGGGCAGGACCAGGTTCTGTTTTGGTTGCTGTGCGTAAGTCCAAAACTAGAAGCCATAAGACGACACCTTGCTCTAGCTCACCACCACCTCTCTCGACTCCTCCACTGTACCTAAATTATCAGACTGCTAATCTGACATTCAATACTGGATGAGCAAAACTTTCCTCCAATTAAATATTGGGAAGACTGAAGACATTGTCTTCAGTCCCTGCTGTTTACTCCTAGCTGCAAACTCCATCCCTCTCTCTGACAACTGTCTGGGCTCAACCAGATTGTTTGTAACTGTGGTGTCGTATTTGACCCCAAGCTGAGCTTTTGACTACATATCCGCACCGTTGCTAAGACCGCCTATTTCCACCTCCATAACATCACCTGACTCCACCCTTACCTCAGCGCATCTGCTACTGAAACCCTCATTTATGCCTTTGTAAACTCTAGACTTGACTATTCCAACGAACCCTTGGTTAGTTTCCGACATTGTAGCCTCCATAAACTCGAGGTCATCCAAAACTCTGCTGCCCGTGTCTTAACCAAGTCCTGTTCCCCTCTCACCTCTGTGCTCGCTGACCTACATTGGCTTCCAGTCAAGCAACCTCTTGATTTTAAAATTCTTGTCCTTGTTTTCAAATCCCTCCATGGCCTCACTCCTCCCTATCTCTGTAATCTCCTCCAGCCCCACAACCCTCCGAGATCTCTGCATTCCTCCAACTCTAGATCTCGAACATCCCTGATGTCAATCACTTCACCAATGGCGGCCGTGCCTTCAGCTGCTTGGACCTGAAGCTCTGGAATTCCCTCAATAAACCACTCCGTCTCGCTTTCCTCCTTTAACACCTACCTCTTTGACCAAGCTTTTGGTCGCCACTCCTAGTGTGGCTCAGTGTTGAATATTGTTCGCTGGAGTTCAGAAGAGTGAGTGGGGGATCTCGTAGAAACCTGTAAAATTCTAACAGGACTTGACAGGGTAGATGCAGGAAGGATGTTCCCAATGGTGGGGGAGTCCAGAACCAGGGGTCATAGTCTAAGGATACGGGGTAAACCTATCAGGACTGAGATGAGGAGAAATTTCTTCACCCAGAGAGTGGTGAGCCTGTGGAATTCGCTATCACAGAAAGCAGTTGAGGCCAAAACATTGTATGTTTTCAAGAAGGAGTTAGATATAGCTCTTGGGTCTAAATGGATCAAAGGATATGGGGGGGAAAGTGGGAACAGGTTACTGAGTTGGATGATCAGCCGTGATCATAATGAATGGCGGAGCAGGCTCGAAGGGCCGAATGGCCTACTCCTGCTCCTATTTTCTATGTTTCTATGTTCTATAACTCTTCTGTGAAGCACCTTGGGATATGTTACTACATTAAAGGTGCTATATAAATACAAATTGGTGTTGTTGCTGATGATGAGGATTTGAAGTTAAGCTAATCGCACTTTAAACTTACCACTCGCAGTGCTCCCCGGACATGCTAACTGTTTGAATCTGTCTGAGCTGCATTAAATGGAAACAGGATATCACACCAAGGCTTTGGACAGTGTCAGCTGACAGTTGCAAGAAGGCAGTTGAATTTTTATTCCAGCCATAAAACATTGTCTGGCAGTCTGTGCTCTGATTTTAGTTTTGTTTTTTTTTCACTGGGTTTGACATGTAAGCTTGGTTTCCTGATTATTCCCACTTGGAGTGATCATTGCCGTGTGCAGAATAGGAGATGCTGAGGCAGTGTGTGATGAGCTCCCCACTCTGAGTGTTTTTTTGTTGAATCATGCTGATGTTACTTTTATCAGAACATTGTGACGGAAACCACACCTGCCAAAAGGAAACATATTAATTTTGACATATGGAGCACTATTTAAACTTTTACTGGACATTGAACATAACTTATTTAAAAAGACCAAAGAGCTGAACGGCTTAAAACATGGCTGCACATTTGCATTCTGAGAGACAGTTGAATAGAGAGACAATGGGAGTGCTCCTTGATTCAATTAGTGAGATGGATTTTGTCAATAGTGATGATCAAAAGACATTGAGAGCCACTGACTTTGTAAGAGATAAACCTCCACCGCCCTTTCCCCACCCCCCCCCCCCCTCCCCCCACCGAGTGTGACTGGAGAACTTTTGTAATCCACAATCCTCACAGACGATGCTGTTTCAAACAAAGAGCTGGTCACATGACTTACCTGTTGACCAGACTGGGAATTGATTGAATTGTGCCTCACAGAAAGGTTTGGGGCAGACTGTAATTGAACTGAATGGAAAAAGCACCTCTCTCTCCCTGTCTCTCTCTCTCAAGCAAAGTCCCAGGGACCCATGGAAGCAACTTAAGCCTCAAGACAGAGAACCTCTTCAGCCTTCTGGAACCAGCGAAACAAGTTTGAAAGTGTGCACTGGGCCCCAGAGAGAACTGCAAGACTTAACTCCAATGAAGGACTTTACATCCAAACTAAAGACAGTAACTGAATTCCATTTACTACTCCAAACCTCCCCCTTTATTCTTTCTCCCTTTCTGTATCCATTTGTGTGTGTGTGTGTGTTTATCTCGTATGCATGCTAGCGTGGTTGCGTCGCATATTTATAGTAATTTTAACTGAGTTAGGGTGTTAAGGCTAATAAACTTAAGTCTTTCTTGTTTAAACCTAAGAGAACCTGTCTGGTTGGTTCATTTACAATTACAGTTAGAGAACAGTGAGCAAGGACTGACTGAGGTGGAGCTAAAAACACTGTGTTTTAAAAGTTAAATCCTGTTACGGCCAAACCAGGAAAGTGGCAAGAGGGGACCTGAGACTCCTTCCTCACCCAGTCATAACAGAAATTTGGGGGATCGTTTGGGATTGAACCCACAGACAAATGTGAAATTAGAAGTAGCAAATCCCAATCAAAAAAGAGAAAAGATTTCAATACAGGTTTTCTTGTGGTTGTGTGTGCTTGAATACTAACATGTCTGTGACTGAAGCCAGTAACTCCCCAAGCCAGGGTGGAGTAATTTGGGATAAGTTAAAAGCACTGTCTATGGAGGAGTTGAGAAAAATGGCTGAGCAGTGTGGGATCAATTTCCGTGCCAAGGTTAGAAAGTCTGAACTCCTAAGACTAGTGGCCAACCATTTTTCCCTCGAATCTGAAGAATCAGAGGCAGGGTTAGAATTTGAGGCAAAGATACAGTTGGAACAGAGAAAACTTGAATTAGAAGACGGAAAGAGAGAGAGAAAAAGAGAGACAGGAGAAAGAAAAAGAGAGAGAAGAGAGAGGGAAAGAAAGATAGGAGCGAGAGAGAGAGAGAAATTTCCATAAGGAATGGGAGGAAAGAGGGCTGAGGTGTCTTGAGTTAACTTAGGGGGGGCGGGGGGGCGGTGGTGGGTGGTGACAGAGTAATCCCAGTGAAAGCATGGCCAAAAAGGAGAATAACAATTTGCGGCTGTGTACTGAGTTTTTAAAATTTTCCAAACTGATTCCAAAATTCAATGTGGGAGAGGTGGAAGCATTTTTTGTATCTTTTGCGAAACTTGCAAGGCAGTTAAAATGGCCGGCTGAGAGTTGGACTCTTCTGGTGCAAAGTAAACTAATTGGAAATGTCCATGAGGTTTATTCCCTGTTGCCAGATGAGAGTTCATAAAATTATGAACTGACAAAAAATGCCCTCCTCAGGGCATATGATCGAGTACTGGAAGCCGACTGCCAGAACTTCCGAACTCTCCAGAAACCAGCTGATCAAACTTACTTGGAGTTTAAGAGAAGTAAGCAGCTGGCTTTTGGGACCAGTGGTTGAGGGCTCTTAAAGGGCAGCCCAACTATGAAAACTTCAGAGAGGTAATTCTCCTCAAGGAATTTAAAAACTCTCTCCCCCTCTCCATAAGGACCCATGAGGAGGAACGAAAAGTACATGGAGTGAGGCAAGCCGCAGTTCTGGCTGATGAGTTTGCTCTAATATACAAGTTGGTTCCCCAGGGGAAAACCTTTCCTAGCCACCCCCACAAATCCGAAAAGGACAGAGGGTGGGAAGATGATTGGAGCACAAGCAGTCCTGGGAGAGAAGGAAAAGCAGGAGACACAGGGGGCCCTCCTCCAGCCGATAAGGAAGGTGCTGTAAGTATGAGTGAGACCCGGAGATCTGTGTGCTTCCATTGTCATAAAGCAGGTCATTGAAGAGCTGACTGCTGGAAACTACGGGGAAAGCCTGTAGAGTTAATCAGGGCACATCCGCTCAATGAAGGAGAAAGCACAGCAGAACAAGCTGTGGCTTCAACTGCAGCAGTTCAAAGACCCAGAACGCATACTGCCACGAGTGCAGGAAAATTTTACAGGGTTCCTGAAGGTTATCAGGATTTTGTGTCTAAAGGGAGAGTAGCCCCATACCCCTCGAGTTGGACAAGCAAGCCCATAGTAATTCTCAGGTACACAGGGGCCACTAAATCCCTTTTACTGGGAAAAGGCCTGATCTTCCCCCCAGAGAGTGCAGTAAACACCAGAGTGGTGGTAACTGGTATTGGACGGCAGTGTACACCTGTACCTTTACGTCGGGTGCACTTGGAGTACGACCTAGTTTCAGGACCGGTGACCATAGGGATTGTCCCTAGTTTACCTGTGGACGGGGTTGACCTGCTCCTAGGTAATCATCTGGCGGGGGCGAAAGTGGTAGTTTCCCGAATCGTAAAAGAGAGACCACGGGAGGTCAGAGAGACAGGGCCATGGCAGGAGACAGACTTCTGCAGTTTCCCTGAATGTGTAGTGAATCAGGCCATGATCAAACCAGCTTCCCCAGAGGAGACTGAATTGACATTGCAGGCAAATGACCATGAGCTCTCTCTGTCTCTTTCTTTGGACAGTTAGAAGACCCAGGAAATGAATTAAATGAATTTTCCCTAACTAAGAGTCGGCGAGCCGACCCAATATTAAGAGTTAACACAGGCTGCCCAGTCTGAAATTGAAGCAGAGGGAGTCCCTGATTGCTATTATTTAAAGAATGAGGTACTGATGAGGAAGTGGAGTTCTCCTCACAGACCTGAGATTAAGGATTGGCAGTAGTTCACCAGTTAGTGGTGCCGCAGAGGTACCGGAGAGAAATATTAAGAATGGCCCATGAGATTACAGTGGCTGCACATGCTGGTATACGAAAGACCAGAGCCCACAACAGACAGCAGTTTAACAGGTCAAAACTCCACAAAGATATGGTGCAGTACTGCAGGAGTTGCCACATGTGCCAGGTTGAGGAGAAACCCCATCCTGCATGAAATCTGCACCCCAAGGTCCTGTATCAGTTTTTGGGATCCGCCCCAGCAGAGGGCTGGTGAACTGTAAGGGACCCCCTACCAAGAACAAAAGAGGACAGACAGGCGCAGGTATTTCCAAAGGTTAGAGAGGAAAGGGAAAAAAGGGACAAAGAGGGCAGGTTAAAGGAGGTCTGAGAGAATTCCCGAATGAAAATCCCTACTGTCCGGTCAGCCAACCCCGAAATGTTGGAAAGATTTTACCCCACATCCCCCTATGTAAATGCAGACACCAGAAGCACTCCACCAGTCACTAACAGCATTTACAGAACCCTGCAGGGACAAAGAAAGTCCTCAAGAGGGCAGAGAAACCTTGAGGGTGATGCCTCACCTAGTCGAAGTGCCGCATGGGCGTGCAGTGGAATTTGGACAACTACCAGTTTCCCAAAGGACAAAGGGAAGATTAGCAAAGAATCCTGCCCCACAGTCAGGAGAAAAGGGAACCAACAATACCCTGAAGTGAAAAGCACTTGTCTGACTCATCACAGCACTGAAAGAAAGATCAGAGTGGATCCATCGACTGCCGATTCCCATGATCACAGCTCCAACCCAGAGCTAATTAAATTTAGCCATCCCCCTGCAGACCCCAACAGGAACAAAGGCATCCTAGACAATCATGGAAATGTGCAAACTGCAAACCTCCCCAAAATCACATGATTATTGGGATACCCATTCCCAACGTATTGTAGTCTGATAGTGAAGAAACTTCAAACCACTTGGGCAACACATAACTATCTCAGACCCACCTCAAGAAAAGGGGCAGTGTAAAGCAGCACTGCTACAAAGGAAAGACAGACTGTAACAATTTTAAGATTCGTGAATGAATGAGAATGAATGAGAGGAATGCACGCGTGCTTTCCAGTACTAGCTGTTCCTTTTAATTTATAATGAAATGCTCCCCCTAATGTCACATTTCATTCGGCAAGAGGTGGAGGTGTGATGGAAACCATACCTTCCAAATGGAAACATATTAATTTCATCATATGCAGCACTTTTACTGGACATTGAACGTAACTTGTTTAAAAAGACCACAGAGCTGAACGGCTGAAAACATGGCTGCACATTTGCAGTCTGAGAGACAGTTGAATAAAGAGACAATGGAAGTGCTCCTTGATTCAAATAGTGAGATGGGTTTTGTCAATAGTGATGATCAAAAGACATTGAGAGCCACTGACTTTGTAAGAGGCAAACCTCCACCGCCCCTCCCCCCCTCCGCCGCCCCCCACTGAGTGTGACTGGAGAACTTTTGAAATCAACAATCCTCACAGACGATGCTGTTTCAAACAAAGAGATGGTCACGTGACTTACCTGCTAGCCAGACTGGGAATTGATTGAATTGTGCCTCACAGAAAGGTTTGGGGCAGACTGCAATTGAACTGAAGGGAAAAAGCACTGCTCTCTCCCTGTCTCTCTCTCTCTCAAGCAAAGTCCCAGGGACCCACAGAAGCAACTTAAACCTCAAGACAGAGAACCTCTTCAGCCTTCTGGAACCAGCAAAACAAGTTTGAAAGTGTGCACTGGGCCCCAGAGAGAACTGCAAGACTTAACTCCAATCAAAGACTTTACATCCAAACTAAAGACAGTAACTGAATTCCATTTACTACTCCAAACCTCCCCCTTTATTCTTTCACCCTCTCAGTGTCAATTTGTATGTATGTGTGTGTGTGTTTATCTCATATGCATGCTAGCCTGGTTCTGTTGCGTATTTTTTGTAATTTTAACTGAGTTACAGTGTTAACTTACATCTTTCTTGTTTGAACCAAAGAAAGCGTGTCTGGTTGGTTCATTTATAATTACAATTAGAGAACAGTGAGCAAGGACTGACTGAGGTGAAGCTAAAAACAGTGTGTTTTAAAAGTTAAATCCTGTTACGGCCAAAACAGGAAAGTGGTGAGAGGGGACCCTGAGACTCCTTCCTCACCTGGTCATAACAACATCATTACTTGCATCTGTTCTTGCAGTTCTGTGCTCCTGCACAGCGGGAGATACACTGAGCTTTACTCTGGATTCCAAGCTCGCGTTGGACAAATACTTTCCAGATTTTCTGCAGTGAGCAGAAAGAGCAGATCCTCACTCACCCAGACCAGGCCAGGCTTTGGACACGGGAGGCAGAGTGTCTGCTCACTGAATCCTTAAACAGAACAAGAAGAACAAACTTTATTGATGCCAACTCATAAATCTCACCACGTTTGCGATCAGTTTACTTCAAAACAAAACACAGAAAAACTTGCATTTCTATAGCACCTTTTCTCAACCTTAGGACATCTCAAAGTACTTTACAGCCAATGAAATACTTTTGAAGTGTAGTCACTGTTGTCATGTAGGAAACACGGCAGCCAATTTGCACACAGCAAGATCCCAAAAACAGCAATGTGATAATGACCGGGTGAGACTCGAGTGATGTTCAGGGATAAATATTGGCCAGTGTTGTGGGATCTTTTCCTCCATCTGAGACAGAGCTTGCTTTAACACCTTATCTGAAAGATCGGACCTCCGACGGTGCAGGACTGTCAGTCTGGATTAGGTGCTGAAGTCTCTGGAGTTGGACTTGATCACATGACCACTGACCCAGCAGTGAGGGTGACCCACTGAGCCATGGCTGGTGAAGCTCAGGAGATCATGGGTTCAAGTCCCACTCTGTGGTGAACAGGCATGGACCCGATGGGCCAAATGGCCTCCTTCTATGCTGTAAATGACTCTATGACTCTGTGACACCAGAGATTTGAGCACATAATCTAGGCTGGTATGCCCAGTGCAGTACTGAGGGAGTGCTGCGCTATCAGAGGTGCTGTCTTTCTGATGAGGCATTAAACCGAGGCCCCGTCTACCCTCTCAGGAGGCAGTAAATGATCTCATGGCTGCTATTTTGAAGAATTGCAGGGGAGTTCTCCCTGATGTCTTGAGCCTTTACTTATCCTTCAACCAACATCACTATAAAAACAAGACTATCTGGTCATTTATATAATTGTTTGTGAGATCTTGCTATGTGCAAATTGCACATTTCCTACACTACAACAGTGACTACACTTTAAAAAGTACTTCAGTGGCTGTAAAGTCTTTGGGATGTCCCAACGTTGTGATGGGAGCTGTCTGAACTATCTTTATAGCCAGTAGACTACAATAGATAAAATGATGCATTATTGATTAGACAAAATTAGGCTCTTACAAAGGGAACAGACAGATTGGTCTGATGTGTAAAAGCTGCAGTCAAATCTCATACAGTAAAAATGATCTTTGTGTTGGAGTCAAACAAACATAGCTAGTTCTGTGATTTGGGAGTGATAATTCTACACTCACATATCAATGATAATTACTGTCAGATGTCACTGTAGCTTCTTATGAGATTACCATCACTGGCTTGTTCTCGAGAGATATGGTGGATTCTACACTAGAACCCAGTAGCTGTTTCACACAGCCACACACTTCCTCTGAATAATAACACACTTCCTGTCAATAATTCTGCTGAGCAGCCATGCCGATTGCTTTCAAGTGAAAGATCAGGTTCCTGTACAGGCATAAACAGCTTCAAAGTTTGCAGATGACACAAAACTTGGAAATGTAATAAACAGTGAGGAGGACATGATGGGCCCTTGAGGAAAATAAACTTGCAGAGCTATGGGGATAGAGCCGGGGAAATGGGACTGATTGGATTGCTCTGCAGAGATCTGAGACAGACTCGATGGACCAAATGGCCTCCTCCTGTGCCGTCATATTATGACATAGACAGACTGACAAAATGGGCAGGCATGTGGCAGATGATGTTTAATGCAGAGAACTGTGAAGTGATACATTCTGTTAGGAAGAATGAGGAGAGGCAATATGAAGTAAATGGTACAATTTTAAAGGGGGTGCAGGAACACAGAGACCTTGGGGGTGTTTGTACACAAATCATTGAAGGTGGCAGGACAAATTGAGAAGGCTGTTAAAAACATGTGGGATCCTTGGTTTGATTAATAAAGGAAATGGGGTGGGGGTGAGATTAACCCCTCCAAGACAGGTATGAGAGGGGTGTGGGGCTGGGGTGGGGTTAAATGCCAAAAGATGTGAAAGGTGCCTCCAGCATTTTTAACTGGTCGGGGGTAGGGTGACTAACCTCTCAAGATACAGGGCAGTATTTAAATATTTTATTGAGGGTGTGCTCCTCAGGTTTAACCACAGTTTTACTTTTAATGGCTTTGGTCTGGGTTTCCTGGGATTGGGAAACATGTTCAGCTGAAGGGAGGCCACAAGGGTTGAGTCCAGCAGGTATCAGACTCTCCAGCACTCCTTGTGAGCCAAGAGGAGGAGGAGGAGTGCCTCTACCCTACCCAGCCAGCTAACCTGCCACAATCTCACCCCCTGGCAATCTCACCCCCATGACCTCTCCCCCTGCAATCTCTGGTATTACACTATCACACGGGTAATAGTGTTATAATTCAGATAGCCAGGCAGTGAAGAATAGAACAACAGCCTTGTCTTTCTACACCGTTAAGGTCAAGTGAGGAGGGGTTGAAGGGCTTCCCTCTTTTCCCTCTCCTTGTTTGACCACATCAGGTTTCATTCTTAAAGTGGATATATTGGCCAATTCAGTAGGTGTTTGATTACTTACTTGCTATGATCATAACAAGATCCAAGCAGACAGGTCTTCTTCAGTTTAACAAAGAAAGGGGTCAACTTTATTGTACCTAAACCAAACTAATGAAATTAATAAACCACATGCCAACTTTCACTCACACACATACATACACACTAGAGGTTTACACACACATTAAATAGGTTACAGATTGGGGAAAGGTAGATTGGTTGAGTTAGAGTCCAAAGAAGAAAAGGGGTATACAGTCTGTGTAGTTTGGTGATTCGGCTGGCTTTTAGCTGAATTCGGTGGTCCTGAGGCTTTTAGTTTGAAGAGGTAGATGACTGGTTCGGTGGGTCTCTTGGCAACAACAACGTGGATGATTTCCTCCAATGGGATTTCTGATTGTAGCCAGAGTATGCAGAGGTGGTCATTCAACAGGCAGAGTTTGAAGCTTGTAAACTGAAATTGAGAGAGAGAGAGAGACCCCCACTTGGGTCTGCACATGTCAGAGTCCAGAAGCTTCTTCTTTCTGCAGCAGAGAAACACAAGCTTAAAACCACGGATGGGGAAGGGCTTGTCACATGTCAGTCACTCAGTGATTTAAACATAGCTGTTCGCAGTATTTCTCTCTAACTAAAAAGAACAGGTAGTTCCCTTAAATATCCTAGGTCTTGGTTCTTGCTGGGGAATGATCAGACATTTCATGTCCCTCCTCACAGGCCTTGCAATGTAGAATACAGTGCTGCAAATTAGGCTGCCAGTAAAGTCATCTTTCATCTGTTCTCTCTTAAATTTCTTCAAAAAATATAAATTCAGATTTCCTGGCAGTGGATTGAAGAAAATTATCATTCAGCAAAGCAAGTTGGCGTGACAACACTTAAAAGCTTTTATTTACAGTTACATACATTACATATCATGCAACTCCAGCCCAACAACCACAGTTTCAGCCTGGTCTGTTTTTTTTATTCTTTCATGGGATGTGGGCGTCATTGGCAAAGCCCATCCTGAATTGCCCTTAACAAGTGAGTGTCTCATTAGGCCATTTCAGAGGGAAGAAGATTGCTGTTACTCGGGAGTCACACTGAGGCCAGACCAGGTAAGGACGGCAGATTTCCTTCCCGAAAGGACAATAGTGAACCAGATGGGTTTTTATGACCATCAGTGATGGTTTTGTACCATTACTGAGACCAGCTTTCAATTCCAGATTTTTCAAAAATTATTGCTTAACTAAATTTAAATTCCACCAGCTGCTGTGGTGAGATTTGAACCCGTGTCCCCAGGGCAGTAGATGGGCCTCTGGATTACTAGTCCAGTGACATTACCACTATGCCACTGTCTCCTTGCCTAAATATAGCTCCTATATATATGAGACAGGTGAAACCACAGTTAAAGCCCACCATGTGAATTTATTTTTAATTCATTCGTGGGATGTGGGTGTTGCTGGCCAGACCAGCATTTCTTGCCCATCCCTAATTGCCCTTGAGAAGGTGGTGGTGAGCTGCCTTCTTGAACCACTGCAGTCCATGTGGAGTAGGTAGACCCACAGTGTTGTTAGGAAGAGAGTTCCAGGATTTTGACCCAGCGACAGTAAAGGAACGGCGATATAGTTCCAAGTCAGGATGGTGTGTGACTTGGAGGGGAACTTGCAGGTGGTGGTGTTCCCATGCATTTGCTGCCCTTGTCCTTCTAAGTGGTGGCAGTTGCGGGTTTGGAAGGTGCTGTCCAAGGAGCCTTGGTGCATTGCTGCAGTGGATCTTGTAGATGGTACACACTGCTGCCACTGTGCATCGGTGGTGGAGGGAGTGAATGTTTAAGGTGGTGGATGAGGTGCCAATCAAGCGGGCTGCTTTGTCCTGGATGGTGTCGAGCTTTTTGAGTGTTGTTGGAGCTGCACCCATCCAGGCAAGTGGAGAGTATTCCATCACACTCCTGACTTGTATACAATTAAGCTGCCAATTGATAGTTAACAAAGAGCAGCAGGAAATTTTCTCCAACCTCACATGAAGCATTTGGCACAAAGTCTGCAGAAAATTGACCAACATGAAGAAACAAACCAACAGTTTTCCTTTGAGCTGACAGGAAATGGAACAGAAAGTGCTGTAAATATTCAGCAGCATAGAATCCTCTGAAGGACAGTCATATCCGACTCGAAACATTAACTCTGTTTCTCTCTCGACAGATGCTGTCAGACATGCTGAGTATTTCCAGCACTTTCTGTTTTTATTTCAGATTTCCAACATCTGCAGTATTTTTCTTTTAAGAAACAGAACAGTTAGTCAGCAGGGTAGGTACCGTCTCATTGCCATCAAACCAGAGATGTTTACAGCACAAATGTAAACTGTTCAACTATCCTGTTTATGCAGTCTTGTCGCTCGAGTAATCCCAAACTAATCCCGCTGCCGCGCTCTCTCCCCATAGCCCTGTATCAATCCCCAAACTAATCCCACTGCCGCGCTCTCTCCCCATAGCCCTGTATCAATCCCCAAACTAATCTCACTGCCCCGCTCTCTCCCCATAGCCATGTATCAATCCCCAAACTAATCCCACTGCCCCACTCTCTCCCCATAGCCATGTATCAATCCCCAAACTAATCCCACTGCCCCGCACTCTCCCCATAGCCCTGTATCAATCCCCAAACTAATCCCACTGCCCCACTCTCTCCCCATAGCCATGTATCAATCCCCAAACTAATCCCACTGCCCCGCACTCTCCCCATAGCCCTGTATCAATCCCCAAACTAATCCCACTGCCCCGCTCTCTCCCCATAGCCCTGTATCAATCCCCAAACTAATCCCACTGCCCCGCTCTCTCCC